>NC_059279.1:9887053-9929553 GCF_017591435.1 Portunus trituberculatus | reverse complement strand
GACAGATATTTAGCGCAAACTAAAAAGACAAAAAAATGAAAAATAACGAAACAATAACATCATAGAGACTCAAAATATTTTTGGATTCAGATATATAAATTTAGAGACGATAAACCTAAACACACTAAATACATACAGGATGTAGATAAAAAGAAGAAAAGTGCAATATTATGAAAAGAACATGAAAAATAATTTTTTAGAATAATCCTTGAAGAAGCTAACTTTGATAATAATTTTTTTTTTTTATGCAGGAGGGAAGCCAGCCAAGGGCAACAATATATTAAGTAAAAAGGCCCATTTGAGGGCTGGTTCCCTTAAAAAGTAGTAAAAAATTAGCCAAAATTAAGGAACAAATGTCTTGAAACCTACCTCTTAAAAGAAGTCAAGTCATAGGAAGACGGAAATATAGAAGCAAGCAGAGAGTTGCGAGTTTACCAGAGAGAGGTATGAATGTTTGAGAGTATTGGTTAATTCTTCTGTTAGAGAGTTGGATAGAATAGGGGGTGACAGGAAGAAGAAAGTCTTGTGCAGCGAGGACGCAAGAGGAGTGGAGGCATGCAGTCAATAGAACAATTAGCATGAATATAGCGATAAAAGATAGAAAAAGATGCAACATTTTGGCGGTGAGAAAAAGCCTGAAGACAGTTAATCAAAGGAGAGGAGTTGATGAGATGAAAAGTTTTTTATTCCACCCTATCAAATAAAACTGTGAGTGGAACCCCCTCAAACATGCGAAGAGTACTCCATACAGGGGCGGATAAGGTCCTTGTAAAGAGTTAACAGTTGGAAGGGCGAGAAAAACTGGCGGACACGCCTCAGAATGCCTAACTTCATAGAAGCTGTTTTAGCAAAAGATGAGATGTGAAGTTTCCAGTTAAGATTATGAATAAAGGACAGACCGAGGATATTCATTGTAGAAGAGGGAGACAGTTGAGTGTCATTGAAGAAGAGGGGATAGTTGTCTGGAAGGTTGTGTCGAGTTGATAGATGGAGGAATTGAGTTTTTGAGGCATTGAAAACTACTAGATTTTCTCTGCCCCAATCGGAAATCTTAGAAAGATCGGAAGTCAGGCGTTCTGTGGCGTCCCTGCGTGATCTGTTGACTTCCTGAAGGGTTGGACGTCTCTGAAAGAACGTGGAAAGATGTAGGGTGGTATCATCAGCGTAGGAGTGGATAGGGCAAGAAGTTTGGTTAAGAAGGTCATTAATGAATAATAGAAAGAGAGTGGGTGACAGGACAGAACCCTGAGGAACACCACTATTAATAGATTTAGGAGAAGAACAGTGGCCGTCTACCACAGCAGCAATAGAGCGGTCGGAAAGGAAACTTGAGATAAAGTTGCAGAGAGAAGGATAGAAGCCGTAGGAGGGCAGTTTTGAAATCAAAGCTTTATGCCAGACTCTATCAAAAGCTTTTGATATGTCTAACGCGACAGCAAAAGTTTCACCGAAATCTCTAAAAGAGGATGACCAAGACTCAGTAAGGAAAGCCAGAAGATCACCAGTAGAGCGACCTTGACGGAAGCCATACTGGCGATCAGACAGAAGATTGTGAAGTGACAGATGTTTGAGAATCTTCCTATTCAGGATAGATTCAAAAACTTTAGACAAGCAAGAGATTAAAGCTATAGGACGGTAGTTTAAGAGATTAGAATGGTCGCCCTTTTAAGAACAGGCTGAATGTAAGCAAACTTCCAGGAGGAAGGAAAGGTAGAAGTCGATAGGCATAGTTGAAAGAGTTCGGCCAGGTAAGGTGCAAGCACGGAAGCACAGTTTTTGAGAACAATAGGAGGGACCACATCAGGTCCATAAGCCTTCCGAGGATTTAGGCCAGCGAAGACATGAAAAACATCATTACGAAGAATTTTTGATTGAAGACAGGAAATAGTCAGAGGGAAGAGGAGACGGAGGGACAAACCCAGAATGATCCAAGATGCAGTTGTTAGCAAAGATTTAAGAGAAGAGTTCAGCTTTAGAAACAGATGAGCACTAAATTAAAAACTAGCAGGACGGTCAACTCCACACAGTTTGTACCTATTACTGTCTTTCACATTTTTCTTCCCCCATCCCCCAACTGTCTCTCATAAATGTTCAATGTATTTTCTTCACCTTTTTCTGTTCAACGTGATCTAACCATTCCCACCTTGGCTACAACACGCTATTGAAGTTTCAAAAAACCCGATATTACATCTAGTGAAAATTACTAACTTTGGCGAAGGCAGAAACCAAACTACAAAAGAGAGAAGGACAGATAAGATATAAAGAAAATATTTTCAAAAAGCCAACAAATGGTGAAATAGTTATGAAAATTGATGAAACACACATACACATACATAATACCAGACGGACGTCCACGCTGCGCTCCGCTCTGAAATTATATCAAGCCGCCAAGAATATCTTTTACCTAGAGTGTTAACCAAAGGCAAGAAAAA
This sequence comes from Portunus trituberculatus, assembly GCF_017591435.1. Lineage (NCBI taxonomy): Eukaryota > Metazoa > Arthropoda > Malacostraca > Decapoda > Portunidae > Portunus > Portunus trituberculatus. The sequence continues at coordinate 9,927,121 of NC_059279.1, read as the reverse complement.
TGTTTTAGTGCTGTCCCGTCTAGCTGGTAGGATTAAAAATGTCAACAACATGAGAAAAGGCACAAGAAACAAAATAGTGAGATCCAAAATGGACAAAGGCGAGGAGTGTTTATTTACACCTACCTCCGCTATATTTGAACTTTCTAGACAGGATTTCTCAGGATTTAGACTGGAGGAGAGGTTTGATAAGCGAAACACCAGAGAAAGCCTACAGAAGAAACTATGATGACTTGAAAAACAAAGTTTATGCAAGTGAAAAGAAAATGGAAGATAATGAAGATTAAGTGAGGAAAATAAGTGAAAAGCAAAATCGTTGGAAGATGGACTGGGACCAGTAGAAAGTTAGTTTTAAAAACTTTATAGAAGAATCGGCCAAGGAAAGGGAATAGGAGGTTACCAAGACAGTAGTAAAAGTAATTAAGAAAAAGGGAAATTTGGTTAGGGATACTGTGGGAAAGAAAAAAAAGTGCTTTGATATCTTTGGATTAAAGGGAAAAAGTTATGCCAATTAGACATGAAAGAGAAGAATATAAGAAAAAAGCAGGCTGAGAAAATAGTAATAGAGGTGAAAGATGATGAAGAAGACGAGAGATTGAGTGAAGAAATTGAAGAAGTCTATAGACTGGGGAAATATGAGGAGGGAAAAACGCGCCCGTTAAAAATTTGAATAAGATCGTAAGCAGACGCTGAGGATAACCTGGCAGGCTCATGGAGATTGGGAAGGAAAGAAGCGTTAAAATGTATGGTTGAGACGCGATGTAAATGAAGAGGAAAGAGCTAAACTCAGGAACCTATGATAAACGGCCAAGAAAAATAAACATAACAGAACAGCAGAGTAGAGGACGAGCTACTACTGGAGGGTCAAAAACATGAGATTGAGGAAGTGGTACACAAGCAGGGAGAACAAAAGAGAAGTAAGTATCACTGTAGAAGAGGAAGAGTATAAAAAGTTGCATTCACAAACGTAAATGCTATTTTAACGGCAAAAATAGAGTTGAATGATTAGGAGAAAACAAGCCTGACATCGTGGGATTAACGGAGACAAAATTGTATGGAGGACTTGAAGCATTGGACCTTGAAGAAAACAGCCACAATATATGGAAGAATAATAAAAAAAAAAAAAAAGGAGTGATGCTACTTGTAAAGAATGAGATGCAAATGGATGAAATAACTTATGGAGAAGGGAGTGCCGAAGTGTTACAACCACGAGTAAGAATTCAAGGAAAAGAAAAAGGAACTTTGCCGTTGTTTATGTCCCACCCAGAACAAACTCATGGGGAAATTAAGAATACGGGAACATGCTTAATGATACCAGAAAATGTTTACAAAGAGTAAGTGAAAAGAATAAAAAAAATGACAATGATGGGTGACTTTAATTGCAAAGAAATAATGAAACATGTGCCAATCAAGAAAATAGACAAGCCTAGACATTGTTTGACAGAAGATGTGAGTTAGCAAGGAAGGAAAGAGAAAAAGCCTTGAATAGATGGAGAAAAAGTAGAAGACCAAATCATTCGTTCGACTACGCCCTGGAAAAAAAAAATAAATAAATAAAAATAAATAAATAAATAAATAAAAAAAACAAGTACGTCAAGATTCCGAGAATGGAACAGAAAACTACGAGAAGGATATAGCGGATAAATGTAAGGACCAGCCAAAATTGTTTTACAGATATGTAAACGGCAAGCTAAAGAACATAGGAGAAATAAGCAAACTAATATACAATAATAAAACGCACGAAGACCCAGAAGATATGGCGGGAATGATGAACAACTACTTCCAGTCAGTCTTCATCAGAGAAAGCGACTTCCAATGTCAAACACCAGTGGAATTAACTGATGGTGTTTGTGAAATACAAGTGTCAGCAGAAGCAAGGAAAATAAAAAAAGAGCAATTATTTTAGACGGAAGAAAAGCCTCAGGTCCCGATTGAGTGTCAAACTAGATTGTATTGAAATACAGTCATCAGTTAGCAGATTAAGTCCACAACATCATTATCAGTGCCTTAAAGTAGCAACAGACTAGAAAAGAGCAGATATTGTGCCCATATTCAAAGGGGGAAATAAACTAGACTGTGTCATTGACCAGTGTAATAGCAAAAATATGTGAAAGGATAATAAAAAAGAGATGGATGGAATATCTGGAGGTGAAAGGTATGTTGACAGATAGACAGTATGGATTCAGAAGAGGAAGATCATGTGTCACAAATTTAATAAGCTTTTACTCAAGAGTGGTTGACGTAGTGCAAGAAAGGGATGGCTGGGTGGACTCCATATACCTAGATCTAAAGAAGGCATTTGACAAGGTCCTGCACAAAAGGTTACAGTGGAAACTTGAACAAAATGGAGGACTAAAGGGAGGACTTCTGGAAGTAAATGGGTAACTTTTTAAAAGTCAGAGGAATGAGAACAATCATAAGAAATAAAAAAAAAAAAAATGGCCTGGAAGAGAGTCATAAGTGGATTTCTACAGGGGTTGGTATTAGCACCAATAATGTTTGCGGTATATGTGAACGATATAGCATCATCTGTTTGCAGATGATGCTATATCGTTCTGAAGTCTGCAGAAAAAGACCTAGAAATAACCATTGTGGATAACATGTCACCAGAAAAGCACTTAAACAGAATTACAGGAAATGCCTATGAACTTTTGAAAAATATAAAGGTGGGATTCACTTACGTTGACGAAGATATAATAAAGAAAACTGTTAACGACTCTAAAACACCCAAAATTAGAATATGCAGCTACAATATGGTCACTGAACAAAAAGAAACACATAAGGAAACTAGAGAGAATACATAGGGCAGCAACAAAGCTTCCCCCAAGTTCAAATGAACGGTCACATGATGAAAGACTATAAATACTAAGTCTTACAACCTTAGAACAGAGAAGAGAAAGAGGAGATCTAATAGCAGTGTACAGAGCGATGAATAGACTAAAGAAATTATATAGAAAAGACTTACTGATCTGAGACAACAGTGACACAATAAGACATGCTAAGAAATTAAGAAAAGACAATTGCAGGAGAGATATCAAGAAGTGCATCTTTCACAATAATGTGTAGAGGTATGAAACGGTTTAGATGAGAGTCATTGAAGCAAGGACAGTCAGTAAGTTCAAAGAAATGTTGGATTTACATAGATATGAAGACGGGACAGCACGAGCATAGCTCTTTTCCTGTATGTTACAACAAGGTAAATACAACTAGGTAAATACACACACACACACACACACACACCCTGCTTAGTGTAGTGGTTAGTATAATTGGCTCACAATCGAGAGGGCCTGGATTCAAGTCCCGGGTGTGAAAAGACAAATGGGTGAGCCTCTTATGTGTGGCCCCTGTTTACCTAGCAGCAAGTAGGTGTGGGATGTTACTCGAGGGATTGTGGCCTCGCTTTCCCGATGTGTAGAATGTGTTGTGGTTTTAGTCCTACCCGAAGATGGATCAGTATAAACTCTGAGCCTGCTCCGTAGGGGAAAGGCTGGCTGCGTGACCAACTAACAAGTGTGGTGAATAACACACACACACACACACACACACACACACACACACACACACCGTGTAGTGTAGTGGTAAGCAAACTCGTTTCACAATCGAGAAGGTCCGGGTTCGAGTCCTGGGCGCCGCGAGGCAAGTGAGCAACCCTCTTAAAGTGTAATCTCTGTTCACCTAGTAGCAAGTAGGTATGCGATGTAACTCGAAGGCCTATGAGTTCTGAGCTCGCTCTGTAATGGGGAAGGCTGGCTGGGTGCAGCGAACGACCGTGGTGAATTACACACAAAACACACACACACACACACACACACACACATTAACATATTATATTATATTGTGTACATTACTTAGGGTATGTTCGGAGTAAGTCCTGCAGCTGTACAAAATATCCTGTCAGCGGAGGATACTTGTGTTGGAGACTTAGGGAAGAGGCGGCCAATCTACGACCTAATTATTGGTGCTGTAACGTGGACACAGGTGAAATCATGTTTTACTTAATTCCGATACAATGAAATATTGAAACTTATTCATTTACTTTCTGTTTGTATTTTTAACTATTGTGCATATTGTGCATGGACAACCAATTTTACATTCTATATATCATATGTTATTCGGTTAATCAAGATTACTGTTCTATCTCCAGGATTTCAGGCATTTGTATAGAGCTGTCGAAGATCTCACCTTAAATCAGCTACAGTCTCTTTCAACTGCTAATGTGAAAATAGAAGGTGACCGACCAGACAACGAGCTTATCATCCGGGGTGTTTTGTAAGTAAAATAAAAACTAAATTAGTTTAAATTATAGATTTGTGCCATATAAGACATATGACTTATATTGATATTAATAGAGCATCCATCCAATCTCTTGCCACACATTAAGATCCGAAAAGTGAAACAAACTACAAACAAGAAAAAATTCTCTAAGAAATATGTTGCAGCAATATCACACAATCAAACACAGACTAAGCCTACAAGGAAAGTATAGAAACAGTATGGAAAAGAAGTAAAACAAAAACATCAGCAAAGTGGAATGCAAAGAAGAGTATGCCAAAGAGGTTAGATATTTAGATAGCTTGTTCTGTGCCAGAGATCGGAAATATAGGAAGAGGCTTTGTTTGCTGGAGATTAGGGGACTACCAAGCAGCTAGGCTCAACACATGCTTGGGAGATGATTGGACCAAATCTATTGTTATTATCAGCGCAGGAGGGAATGATCTTGATAAGATAAGGAGTGAGGAGTACTTTAGGAAGCTTAGACAAGTTTTAGATAAGATTAGGAACAAGGGTGGGATACTGGGATTCCTAAGGTGTGCGGTGTCTTACCGAGGAGAGGATATGGTGCTAAGTGGTTGCCCAGGGCTGTTGCAGTGAATTGCAGGTTTGCAGATCATTGTAAGAGCAATAAATTGGCATTCATTGACAACTGGTACCTCATCTATTTTAAGAACACCTTGTATGCCAGGGATGGAGTGCATTTATCATGCCAGGGTGTTCGAGTTTTGGCTGGAATATTTGAGTACGATGTTAATAGCTCTCCAGTGGTCTTTTCCTTAGTCAGGAAAGAAAAAAGGTTTGTAGGAACGATAGGAAAGACAGAGTAGTGAAATCTAGAAAAGTAAGTAGATCTGCGGAAACGGGGAATAGTTTAATAAGTATTTATTACACAAATTGTAGAATTATTTTGTTTTTTAAGATAGATTTCCTTAGAGCAAGGTTTCTCAACCTTGGTGTTTGCAAACCCCCAAGGAGTTCACAAGATTTCCAAGGGTATTTAGATGGCCAATTTAATAACATCCTCTGCAGTAGCATTGCATATCGAGTTACTGTCAATCACTAAATTAACATTCTGTTTAATGTCAGATTATTGGGGGGGGGGGGAGGGGAGCGGCATTGAAAGACACTCTGGGATCTTCTACATCTCCGTGGGATTCCTGCAACGATTATTGGTCTATTAACTAGCCTCTATTCCGGGACTGTGAGTGCTGTGAAGTGTGGAGGGGATGTGTCCTGCTTCTTCCCTGGCAAGAACTCAATGGGCGGACTGAAACACTGCAGTATAGACAGACACAGGCACACTGGGTGGAAAGGGACAGACACTGGGGTACACTTAGTTCCTTTATTGGCACACTGGGTGGAGGAAGACTGGCACACGCAGGTGCCTCACACACGCCATCACCGGCGCCCAAGCCACATGTAGCTATTACACTCTAGTACACCTGCGCACGACACCTGTAATACACTGTACACTCACTTAGGGGCTTTCCACGGCACTAATGGGGCAGAGAGGGCACGTATACGACGCGACAGGTAGGGAGGAGGCGAGTAAAACTAACGAGACAAGGTGGGGCAGCTGTCAGGCCTTCCAGAGCTCACTGTACGTAGGCTCACTCGCGTTATCCAGGCTCTCCTCGCGGTATCCAGGCCTTCCAGAGCTCACGCAGACCTCCTAGGGCTCAACCAAGCTTCCCTCGCAGCAATCAGGCCATTCTGAGCTCTTTGCAGGCCCACCCGGCTCACTGCAGTCTCCCTTGGCTCACTGCAGGCTTCATCAGAGCTCAGCCGGTGCTGATTGATGTCCTTCCATGTGAGCAAGGTGATGGAGATTCTGCAAGCTGTTGTCTCCGGGTCCTCTTTCTGCTCCTTGACGAGTTGGATGAATTCTAGCCCTAATTGTATTGCATCGATGGAAACTCTAGAGAGGGCGTCAAATACAGGGTTCTTCTTACCTTGCAGGTGTCGAAGGGAGCAATTAAGTTCGGCGATGGCGGAGAGATGACGGCTCTGGCGGAAGGACCATGCATCAGTTTGTTTTGTGAAGGCGTGTATAAAAGGCATGTGGCCCGTCTGAAATGTGAAGGTGATGCCCTCGAGAAAATTATGGAAGTGACAAATGGCTTGGTTCACTGTGAGGAGTTCATGATCGAAGGTCGAGTACATCCTTTCGGCCTTCAGTAGCTTACAGCTGAAGAAACCCAGGGGGCAGGACTGCCCTTGGACCACCTTTTCGAGGACAGCTCCAATGGTTGTGTTGCTGGCGTTCGTGGTGATCGGGAAAGCGAGGAGAGCTGTTGCGGCGAGAACGTCCTTGGCCTTCTGAAATGCCTCTGATTGAGGGCCACCCCATGTCAAGTCCTTGGGTTTCTCTGCCAGTGCATTGTATAAGGGGGTAATGATGGATGCAATTCTGGGAAGGAAACGATGGTAGAAGTTCACCAATTCAACAAACTCTTGCAGGTCCTTGACATGGTAGGTATGGGGAATTGCTTGATCGCTATAACCTTCTCTAGGGGAGGTGAAACACCTGCAGGAGTGAAGACCACCTCCTTGTCACAACGTGTTATGAGACCCTGCTGTAGGCGGTCTAACACTGTAGATATGAGCTGTAGGTGTTCCTGTTTGGAGGAAGAGTAAATGAGGCTGTCATCAATGTTGCACACACAGAAGGACAGATCACATAAAATGTTGTCTATGATCCACTAGAATGTGGCTCTGGCTTTTCTGAGGCCAAAATAGCTGTACTTGAAGATAAATGTACCAAAGTACAGTGGTTTTTGGGATTTCGTCTGTGTGCACTGGTACTTGGTAGTACCCTTTCAGTAGGTCGAGCTTGGAGGAAGGAGGTGGCGTCGGCGGTATCAGGCAGTTGGTAGTGGTCCGGTTCTGTCTGCATGTTGAGGTGCCTATAATCTCCACAGGAGTGGAGGGAGCCATCCTTCTTCGTCACTGTGTGCAGAGGCAATGCCCAAAGACTTGATGCCTTTTGACAGATTCCTAGGCGCTCCAACTCTGCGAAGGCCTGCTTTGCTGCAACAAATTTGTCGGGTGACAACCGGTGAACCCTAGAGAACACTGAAGGTCCTGATGTTTTGATGTGGTGATAGATGCCATGTTTGACAGGAACCTGAGTGTTGACGAAGCTCAGGCTTGAATATGTTAAAGTAGGAGATGCGGAGGTGTGCGAAGTCATCCGTAGCATCAGTCACCTGAATGGCGAGGTCATCCGGGGCAGCTGCGATGGGGGTGGCGGCAAGGGAAGCTGTATCGAGCAACTTGCCACTGCAAACGTCGACGTGGAGCTGGTAAGTGGCAAGGAAATCTGCTCCGAGGAAAGGTCGGTTCACGTCGGCCACCACGAAATTTCATCCATATGTGTGGTTGCCAATATGGATGTTGGGGTGCTGATGGCAGTACATGGGAATCAGCGTGCCATTGGCTGCCGAGAGTCTAATGTCATGCTGTGGTAGATGGGGCTTCTTACACTGAGAGGCTGGCAGCGCTGGTGTCCACCGGGAAGCCGACGCCAGTTATGGGGTCGTGCAGGAAAAAAGTAGGGGTACCACCAGGGACCGCCTCGGCCGCCTTAAATGAATTTTTGGTCAGGTACAACCTTGTCTGCAGTTTCTAACATCAGGGCCAAACATGGCGTGAAAATAGCATAGGCCATCAGCAAACCTTCCACTGGTATGCTGCTGTCATGGTTGTGGCTGAAACTTAGGCTGCTGTCATACTAGAGGCTGGTGGGAACATGCTGAAGCGTGGTTGATTACTGCAATGTCATCCTCCTCCGGTAGGGGTGCTGTTGATGAGGCATAAGGCGCAGTGTTGATGTGATGGCCCGCTGCAGCCTGTGCATCACTTAAGCGGTTTGCCATCTGCTGTGGGTCGGCTTCGTCCATCCCTTCTGCGTCTGGTATGACTGCATGAATGGATTCTGGGAGTGGGAGGAGCCAGAGGGCAGGCAACAAGTCCAGCTTTCTGTCTGATCCGTTGGCTGCTGAGAGAGGTTTTGCCAATGCTTTCATCTCGAGGAGGGCCTCAGAAGGCCTCAGGTCATCGAGGGCCTGCTTGGACAGTTGCAAGAGCTATGTTACTTGCAATGGTGCTGACAGAGTGAAGCGTTGCAGGAGGAAAGTCTTGAGGTCGCTGTATTCAATGGCAGTGTCGCCCTTGGATATCAGACACTCCGAGATGCGGAGAAAGAGTTCATCAAGGAGAGACGCAAGGACGTGGTTTGCCTGGGTCGTTGAACTAGTTATCTTCTTCAGGCGGAATTGCACCCCTGCCCGCCTGAACCACGTGGGGGCATCGATCGCCGAAAATTTAGGAAACTTGACTTGTGTTGCCGTTGACGTAACGCAGTCAGACTGCATGTCGAAGGTTGAGAGCGTTGCGAGGTAAAGAGCGTCACTCCAGGGTCACCAATGTAGCCTGCCACTACTAACACAAACTGAGTAGTGGAGAGGCGAACAGAAACGACCGGTGACCACTCAGAAACTGGTTTATTTCGACAAAATCAGGAATATTTATAACGTAGTGTCGATAACAGGGGAGTAACGTGGACCAATCAGGATTGAGTTCACACTCACTCGGCTGGGCATTGCTGGAAACGAACCACGAGCGACGCTTCGCTCGCGCTGTCCTGCTGTGAATCTGGAATGTGGTTTGTAGGTGTCACGGGCAGGTCCAGTTCCACGCACCTACACCTCTCCACGGAGCTCACGTTCCTCTCCGTCCGGCTGTCCTTCCATGTCTCCCCGGTAACGATGTGCACCGAGAATCGATATACCGAAATACCGGTATTTCAACATCGGTATTATCGATATTTCAGGTATCAGAGCCACTTTGTTATACAACTTTACGGTGATTTTGTTTTCATACAGCGTACCAGTAAATTTTGTAGATATTTTGTTTCAGTATTATCATTTTTGGGGCAATTTCCTAATGTGAACGTTCCGTTCCGCCCGCTCTCCTCGTTTCTGGCTATTCCTTCGCAGCTCCAACCAGCTGATTTGACGTCATATATATGAAGCCATTCTATTGGACAACAAGAGAGAGAGAGAGAGAGAGAGAGAGAGAGAGAGAGAGAGAGAGAGAGAGAGAGAAGAGATATTAAATAGAAAAATATGGTAACGCTCTCTCTCTCTCTCTCTCTCTCTCTCTCTCTCTCTCTAAGATTTTCTGATTTATATCATACTTCCCAATGCTAATAAAATATAATAACAGTATTATAATATTTATGTTATACTCTCCACAGTGAGAAATGGCAAATAGGACCAAGGCGTAAAAACCATGGGGACTCCCCCAGTGATGCCACATCTCCATAGTCCACAGATCATCGGCCCGCTCTCTCTCTCTCTCTCTCTCTCTCTCTCTCTCTCAAGAAGTACCCATTGATGCTGTAAATAAATATCTTAGCTTGGCTATGAAGGTGGCCATGTAGCGATCGAGCTTAAAGTAGTGGAATGATGCATAGTGAGAAAGTGTGTCTGGACGCCAAGAATTCCTTCACTTGTGAAGGAAGCGACAACGTCACCCTCCCCCGCTCATATGCCACGTTTACGACTGGGGAAATGAAAGTTACGAAACCTTTATACAAAATACAAAAAACACCCTTTGATTTTAGCTCAGTGGTGGTGTGGGACGAAAGTTATAATAATTCTGGAAATGCACTAATTTATATAGCAACACAAAGAGTGAAAGAAAAACAGAGGCAGAGATTACATAGGATGAGCGGGGCTGGGGGGTTTAGTGAAAAAAGTAGACGGTGACAATGACGACACACCCTATCGGCCCTTCCCTTCTCAATGGGGGTTGACATCCGCTACTCAGTCACAGGCTACTTTTCAAACCCAGCTGCAGAAGTGACCAATGAATGTGTACTGCAGCCTATTTAGAGAAATGATTACCCTAAACATTTTGTGATGTATGAGTGAATAATATTTTCTAGAGAAGCGGAGATCTGGCCGATGCACTATCATCTTATCATGTTCAAGGAAGTCACCATTGAATAAACAATCATGTGTGAAAATTTCATGTCATTCAGATGAATACAATTAGCAAAACAAGGACGAATTTTGTTTTACACTTCAGAAATCTCCACAAAATCGGTATAAACTCTGATCGACTTTTGTTTGGTAGCATTTAAAACTACAATAAAAATGTAATTTTTCTGTTGGAATTAGATTTTTGATAATGTCAATAGAAAATGAAATAAAAGAAAGAAAGGCGGGCAGTTTAACTCGGACTTTAGTCCTTGGATCGGTCAGAGTCCGACTTATCGCGAAATTCGAGTTATCAGGTTCAGATATATATATATATATATATATATATATATATATATATATATATATATATATATATATATATATATATATATTCGTTAACTAAAACCATTTTCCCCATGGGAATCAACCAGACGCACAACTTGATTTTCTTAACACTGTATATTTTAAACAATCTGCGTAATTTGAAAGAAAATAAAAGATCTTGTACATTGTTATTTTGAAATCTTATTATCTGAACACGCATCAATCGAGAAATACCTGTATATATAATTTAATTAATTGATAATAAAGGAAAATTATATGTACAAATAAATAAATTTAATTAATAAATAATTTTATTAATTGATAATAAAGGAAAATTATATGTACAAATAAAGAAAGAAAATAAAATAAATAAATAAATAAATAAAAAAAATAAAAATTATATATATATATATATATATATATTATTATTATTTTTTTTTTTTTACGAAGGGAAGAGGAGCCGGCCAAGGCAAAAAAAAAAAAAAAAAAAAAAAAAGATAGAAAAAAAGGTCCACTTGAGTGCTGGCTCTCTAAAGTGTAAAAGCGTCAGCCAAAATTGGGGAGCAAATGCCTCGATAACTCCCTCTTAAGAGAAGACAAGTCGTACAGATGCAGGGAGAGAGTTCCAGAGTTTACCAGTGAAAGGCATGAATGATTGAGAGCACTAGTTAACTCTTGCGTTAGAGGGTTGGACAGAATAGGGATGAGAGGAAGAAGAAAGCCTTGTGCAGCGAGGCCGAAGGAGGAGGGGAGGCATGCTGTTAGCAAGATTAGTAGAACAGTTAGCACGAAAATAGCGATAAAAGATAGAAAGAGATGCAACATTTCGGCGGTGAGAAAGAGCCTGAAGAGTGTTTGTTAGTGTAGGCGATGATAAGAAAAGTATTTGATTCCATCCTATCTAGTAAAACTGTGTGATTGGAACACTCCCAAACATGCGAAGAGTACTCCATACACGGGCGGATAAGGCCTTTATACAGAGTAAGGAGTTAGAGAGGCGAGAAAAACTGGCGCCTCAGAACACCTAACTTCATAGAAGCTGTTTTAGCAAGAGATGAGATATGAAGTTTCCAGTTAAGATTATGAGCAAAGGACAGACCGAGGATATTCATTGTGGAAGAGGGAGACAATTGTGTGTCATTGAAGAAGAGGGGATAGTTGTCAGGAAGGTTGTGTCGAGTTGACAGATGGAGAAATTGAGTTTTTGAGGCATTGAAAACTACTAGATTTTCTCTGCCCCAATCGGAAATCTTAGAAAGATCGGAAGTCAGGCGTTCTGTGGCGTCCCTGCGTGATCTGTTGACTTCCTGAAGGGTTGGACGTCTCTGAAAGGACGTGGAAAGATGTAGGGTAGTATCTTTCAGCGTAGGAGTGGATAGGGCAAGAGGTTTGGTTAAGAAGGTCATTAATGAATAATAGAAAGAGAGTGGGGGACAGGACAGAACCCTGAGGAACACCACTATTAATAGATTTAGAACAGTGGCCGTCTACCACGGCAGCAATAGAGCGGTCGGAAAGGATGGATTTTGGATGGATTTTAATTTTAGGCGCCGCAACATCTACGGTCATATGGCGCCTCTACAATAATGTAAAAAGACAAAATTGTTGATAAAAACAACTAAAAGCAATTAAAACCAATACCATAGCTAAAAAAAAAAAAAAAAAAAAACTACAATAATATACATAAACCATTAAAATACATATATTAAAATTAAATAAAAATCACAGCTTTGGGAGAAGGCCAGCTTCTCCCAAAAATCTAAAAACGTCATGGCCTTGGGCCAGACACTTTGGTCCAAGGACCTTTGAGATATAATAGACACCGCTATCTCTACCGCGACAGCGGTAGAGGTAGCGGTGTCGTAACTCTATCAAACTAGGGCACTCTACCAATAGGTGCCGCACGGTAAGCGGCACCAGGCAGTCATCACAGTAAGGTTGAGGGTCCCTGGTCAACAGGTACCTCTGTGTAAGGTACGTGTGACCTATACGCAGTCGCGCCAATAAAGTCTGTAAACGTCGATCTCGAACATGGGTGTATGTCCAGTGAGGGATAGAGGAAATAGTGATCTCTCCCATTTTCGAGGTTGCGACCCCCGTTAGCCATCTCCTCTGCCAGATTGCTGCAACTGCCTCACGAATTAGAGGAAAGACATCTCGAAACGGAACAGACGCAGGAGATGGAGCGCGACTTGCTGCCTCTTTAGCGAGGCGATCTGCGTGTTCATTCCCTGGAACACCAACGTGACCAGGAACCCAACAGAACCCAACACGATATCCTCGTTGTGTAAGAAGGTATAGCCACTCCAGGGCTGATAAAACCAAAGGGTTAAAGGATATAGTGCAAGAGAGAGAAGTAAGAGCACTGCGACAGTCACTAAAAATTGTAAAAGACGAAACCGGTAGAGTAAAAATTATTTGTAAAGCTAGGACTATGGCAGACAGCTCCACTGAAGGAAGGCTGCCAGACCGATAAAAAGAGGGGAAAACCACACTAAATCCAACGCCTGAGTCGGATTTGGAGCCATCAGTAAAAACAGGGATATCATCAGAATGCATAAAAAAGTGTTCTAAAAACCGTGTGTGGGACAGAGCTGGCAGAAAATCCTTCTTGCCATCCATGGCAGGGCATAATGAGATAACAGGAAGCTGCCAATAACCAACTCGCGGGAGACGGAAAGAGTACACAGGAGTGGGGTCGATAGATAACTCTGCCATGAGATTTGCAACACGTAGGCCAAAAGGTTTAGGGAGACTCGGTCGAGTGACATACGCCTGCGAGCGCGAGTCCCGCAACATTGACACACAGGGGACAAAATCAGGCAGACGGTGGGTGCGAAACCAACACCGGAGCATCGAAGACTGGCGCCGGAGGTCGAGCGGCCAGAAACCAGCATCCACTAGAAGGCTAGGTATTGGAGATGTCCGAAATGCACCCGTAGCCAAGCGGACCCCAGCATGATGCACGGGGTCAAGCGAGCGTAGTCGTGCATCTGTTGCGGATGAGTAGATCTCACAGCCGTATTCCAGCTTCGGAAGTATGAGTGTACGGTGAAGCAACAGCAACGTGTCCCTGTCCGCACCCCAAGAGGTATGACTTAAAACCCGAAGAAGGGATAGTGCCTGCCGACAAGACGCCTTAAGAGAGCGAAATGGGGAACCCAGGTGAGACGGTTGTCAAATAAAAGGCCAAGATATCGAGTCGCCTCCACGCATGAGAGGCGTCTATTGGCGAGGTATAAATCCGGGTCTGGATGGACACCACGGTTGCGACAAAATGCATGGCTACGGTCTTCGAGGTGGAGAATCGAAAACCGTTCATGTTGGCCCAACTGGACACCCTATTGATCGCCAGTTGGAGCTTGCGCTCAATCAGTGACATCCTAGAAGCAGCAAAAGAGATGCACAAGTCGTCCACATATAAAGAACTGTGAATGCCATCCGGTAGAGTATCTATAACACCATTTATTGCAACTGCGAATAGCGTAACACTAAGAATACTTCCCTGTGGGACACCGTCATTTAAAGCTGTAGCATCGGAGAGAACACTCCCAACTCGAACCCGTAAAAAACGTCTGGATAAAAACTGCTGGATAAAAATAGGAAGGTGGCCACGAAGGCCAAAATTAAACAAAGACTGTAAAATGCCATGACACCAAGCCGTGTCGTAGGCCTTCTCCAGGTCAAAAAAGACTGTTACTTGATGGTGGTGATTAGCGAAGGCCTCACAAATGGAAGACTCTAGGGATAAAAGAGCATCAGTAGTAGACCTCATCTTTCGGAAGCCGTACTGTACCGGTGACTTTCCCCTCTCCAAATACCACATGAGTCTTATATTTACCATCTTTTCTAACACTTTGCAAATACAGGACGTTAAAGATATAGGACGGTAGTTCGTAGCCTGGAGATTATCTTTCCCAGGCTTCGGAAATGGGAGAACCACTGCCACAGCCCAAGAAGATGGAAAGTCACCGGTATGCCAAATCATATTATAAAGATTTAAAAGAAAGTTAAAAGCAGTGTCAGACATGTGGCGCAAGAAGGCATAAGGTATATCATCTGGCCCAGGAGAAGAGTCGTGACACTGGGACAAAGCAGTCCGCAACTCGGAAGCAGAGAAAGGGACATTATAAGACTCCCCTCCAGCGGAAGAAAAGTTTATGCCGAGAGATTCCATTCTCTGGCGGTGACGTGCGCCCGGAGCTGCAGGATGCCTCTGGGAAACACTGGCAAAGTGCTCCGCGAAGAGGTCAGCGACATTCCTAGGGTCTGCCACCGTTCGCCCAGCAGACAACAAAATTGGTGGGGAAGGAGCAGAATACTTCCCAGCAATTCGGCGGACTTTGTTGAAGACATCCGTAAGAGGGGTGCGGACGTTTATGGAAGAGACATAGGCTTTCCACGAGGCTCTTTGTGCCTCTTTCAAAATGCGGCGGGCCCGAGCTCGGCAGCGCCGAAAAGCTTCCAGGCACTGCGGGTCCCCACGATGTCGCCGGAGACGAGAGAAAGCTGCCCGTTTCTCTTTACCGCTGCAGTGCATGCTGCGTTCCACCAAGGAACGGGACGCTTAGTAAAGCGACCTGACGTCCTAGGGATTGTCTGAAGGGCTAAAGAAATAAAAAATCAGTAAAATAATCAACAGCCTCAGCACAAGTAGAAAAGTCAGCCAGCGGACGAATAAAAGAGCTAAGGTCTGTGAATCGACGCCAATCTGCCTTGTCTAAAACCCAGCGTGGTGGCCGGGACTGTGGCTCAGATTTCACAGATTGCAATAAAATCGGAAAGTGGTCACTACCGTGTAAATCCGGTAGGACTCGCCAATTAAAATCAAGGAAAGAATTAGATGTACAAAGAGAAAGATCGATAGCTGTAAAAGTCCCAGTAGGACTGTGGAAATGTGTAACATCCCCAGAATTTAAAATCTCCAATCCCTCATCCTCAATAAAAGAACCGATTAAAACCCCACGAGGATTACTAGCACCTTCATCCCACAATGGGTGACGGCCGTTAAAATCTCCCAACAAAGAAAAGGCGGAGTCAGCTGACGCACCAGGCCGTCAAGCTCACCCCTGGAGACAGGAAGCCGAGGAGGAGATATAAACTGCAGATGGTGTACAGTCGTCCCATAAAGACCTTAACAGCAACCACCTGAAGGGAGAGTTAAGTTGTACCGGGATAACAGGTATATCCTGACGGACTAGAATAGCTGTGCCACCGTGGTGGCCCTGGTCAGGAAAGGAGTGTTAAAAAGGCACGATAGCCAGGAGGACTAGAATAAGTACTATCACCTATCATAGTCTCTTGTAGAGCTACACAGGCTGGAGAGAACTCCGACAGCAAAGCTCGGAGTTCCCCCCACGAGGCGCGAAGGCCTCTACAGTTCCATTGTAGAAGCTTGAAGACGACTATTTGGGTGCAGTGGACGAGCGAGCCTTTTGAGGCTGCCCGTGACTGACCTGACTAGAAATAATCAAACGACGAGAAGACACCGGGAATTGAGGTGTGCCGGGTCGTTGGACCTCAGCCTTTCGGCTTATCGGTGGGTGATGCGAACTATCATCACTTTTACTGGTCCTCGGAGGACGAGGATCAGGCAGGACTGCACTTTCCGATACAGTTGGTCCACGAGGGACGGCTATGACAATATCATCGGACGTCTCCATGCTCAGACCGTCCTCATCATAAGAAGCCCGATCTGAGACGGAGGGCGTCACAGAAGGCTGGACAGAAACTACTGGAGCTACCCTAGCAGAGCGGTCCCTGGAGGACTCACGATTATAAGCACCGGGAGAAAACTTAGACTGCTTATGCTGAGCTAAATCTAACGACTCCGCAGAGCCGCGGTGCCGCTTAGTTAGACCCTTGAAAGGCTTAGGAGATACAGGTGGCAAATGGACATCTACTACATGGGTGACTTTGTTCAAGTCCGTATTTTCTCGTCACTTCTAAGAGATGACTCAACCGAGTCATCAGCCAAAATGGCAAACCTGTTAGCCAGATAAACAGTACCACCCGCCCCAACAGAGCGAGAGGTAGCAGGAGGAGTTGTCTTCGGACCGGCAGACTCAGCCGAAGAGCGAGCGGCCAATGAAGCATAGGATGTCGCACCAGTACCATCCTTCTGGCGGTACAGGAGTTCACGGCGGGCGCTACCGAGGCTGATAAACTGACTATTGGCAAGCTGTAGAATGTCCTGCTCCAGGCGATACCTGGGGCATTGCCTGGAACGTACCTGGTGAGCATCACGACAATGAAAACAATAAGCTGCACCATTGCAATGCTCCTCTGAATGCGAGTCGAGTGCAGAGCAATTACCACATCGGGAAGCTTCCTTACACGAGCTTTTCCCGTGACCGTACCCATAGCATGAGAAGCACTGAAGAGGGCGAGAAACAAAGCGCCTCACCCTAAGGTTGATAGGACCGATATTAACACGGTCAGGAAGGGTGGACCCAAAAAAGGTGAGAAGGACCATGTTGGAGGAGTTCCTCATCTTAGTCACCTTTTGTACTGAGCTAGGGCACATTGCTAGTATTTCCTCTTCTGGGAATTCATAGAGGTCTTGGCTATAAACACAACCTTTGCTATAGTTAAAGGTGGGATGAGCCTTAACAGTCTCAAACATGCTGTCAGAAGGGCATGGGAGATGTTGCAACATCCTAGCTTGCGTAAGATCTTTTGCTCGCACAAGCACCCCCTTCCCATACTTTTTCAGATTCCCTCAGGAATCGTGCCGATTTCTTTGGACAGGTACCGGGAGGCATGGATGAAATTCCACGCCCATTTCTATAGTACGCCACAAACCAACGTGGAGGTGGGATCTGGCGGACTGCTGGAACTGAATTCTCTAAATAGTTTTCAAAAACATTTGGGATGTAATCCATGTCACTGTCTGAAATATTACGTGACTGGAGAAATTCAGTTTTAAAGCCATGGCCGGCGAGGGCAGAGATGCTACATGTTCATAAGCTAAACGAGCTTCATCACATGACATAAACGTTACATAGCAGCGGTTAGAAGGAAAGTCCTTATCATAAACCAGTCGAATGCGAACAACCGTACCATACGCCTTGAGAAGTGAGTGCAAGGCATGATAGGAAAATGATGGATTAACATTTACCATTACAAGAGAGTCATATGCAGCAGAAATGCATCCCTCAAAAGAACTTCCAGAACAGGAGACTGCTGTGGGAGGCCCTTGTGGAGGGGAATCCTCCTCCTTACTCAGACCTGAAGATGACGTCTCGTGGGCCAGGTCAGCCACCTCACGAGAACCTGAATGTTTTTGTGTTTTCCCATAAAAACAGCTACACAAAAATTGGCTCCAGGGGCAAGGGAAACCACCTACTGGGACTACAATGGGAGGAGCGCTGGCTGCCGTGGACGGGTACCTCGTCCCCATGCGGACCAGTCGTTTTAAAAAGGCCCCACATGATACGAATGTTTGTCCACGACAGAGCTGAGACCCCTCCCAAAGCATCCCAGCCTGGACACCCAACCATCCAGCACAGGACAGCCCCTATTGGGCGATCCCTCCAGCGGGTGGCTCCGCTGGTCCACTGGCAGCCTACGTAGGAACCATTTAGTCTGGCCCCTCACTGGCGACCGTACTAGCATGGGTAGCCCTCTCCCCCTCGAAAGGGCAGAGCAGGGGCCTAAGCCCCCTCTAGCCTAGCTCGCCAGGTCACAGGGGCACGCAAGCCCCCACCACGACAAGGCGGTTCCCATCTGGGGTTTTACTCGAGAAAATGAGGAAATCATACAAGTGCTGCTATCTGTCGCAAAGAAAAGAAGAAAAATGAGTGAGGAATTAGGGAAGCGCCGTTGCTAAGACTATACTTCCCTATCAGCAATAGAATGGAATGTAAGCAAACGCTGCACCAGCTGATTCTCACCCTTTGGACACATCTGCATAATTTCTCATTTCAGAAGGTAATTTTTTTAAATAGTTAAATAATCAGTGCTTCAGAAGAATTGTGAGCATAGCTATAGCTCTTTGACTCAAACCTTTACGGATATGGTGTTAAGAGATTGCTTGTAGTTTGAGTTGGATAAATGAGAAATCAAGGAGTCGGAGTCGGAGATGGGCGTTTTGAGTACCGACTCTACAGATTGGCAAAAAACTGAATTTGGCTCTGGGATCAGAATATAGTTATTGGGAACTCCTTGGTGTATATTCTAATCACACCAGGCATCGTATGGGTCAGCGTAGGCCAACATTGGCAGTCATTTTGGTGTCTAGGGCGAGCGGGCTTGTGACTTCCCAAGATGTGGTGATGAAAATACTACTGGTCCTGAAACTTGGATAAGTCTGGGGCCAGAGGATTATAATTGTATCATTATAGTTAATTTAATAATGGCTTATTTTTTTTTCTCCCCGATTCTGGTGTGGTTAGGATGTTCATCTCATCGTTTGGGAGATACATAACATTACTCAACAAGGAAGCTGTAACACGGTATGGGAATGGGTGGTTTGTTTATGATTCTCAAGAGGGCGGTAGTCCACATTATTTTACAATTCTCAAATGCAGTGTTTTTGTTATGCTTCCCCTAAAAATGGCTGATGATATTGATCTTTCCAGTGAAGAGGGTATAGAGGAACTAGCAATATTCCTATTATGATGATAGAGAGTTAAATAGGGTGGCGACCGCAGTCCATTATAGGAGAATATAAGAATATAAGAAATTCAAGGAAGCTGCAAGAGGACATCAGGCCAACCCGTGGCAGTCCCTGTGTGAACAAAACTACCCAAATCTACTTATCATCTCCATCCATGAATTTGTCTAATCTTCTTTGAAAGCTTCCTATTGACTCACCACTAACAACATCATTATTGAGTTCATTCCATTCATCAACCATTTCAGTTCCTTTCTGTTTCTTGCAGAAACCTATATTTCTCAAGTTTGAACCCATCATTTCTGGTTTTATCCTGGCTACCGATCCTGATAGTACTGCAGATAAGTGAAATATTTGGAAGAATTGTGGGTTTGGTGAAACAAGCATGAAATTTGGTGTGCAGGTAGACTATGCCTCAATGATGATATTTAGATATAGGGCCATCTCAGATTCGACCTGTGACAAAAATGGCGGCCATTTTCAAGATGGCCACCATCGCTAATTTGAAATTCTTTGATATTGTAGGTTAAATCAATTCTAGGTGTGAGAATGTTTTTATTTTGTATTATAGATCATACATCAGTAATTATACTGCCCACATAACAGTTGAAATTGCAAATCATTAGTAGTTTGAACTAAATAATGACTATCTCTTTTACTGCATGTTACAATTTTGAAATCAGGACCACTTCGTCAAGTGCATCAAACAACCAAGAATTATTTCTTCTGTGTTTGTAGGTAGCATGCTATACATAGAGGCCCTGTCCAAGATCGCCCCTTGGTTTTTCACCCTGGACCATACACACTATTTGAGATGAGTGCTGATCCACATATGAGACATGGTGTCACTGAAGAAGCTTAATTACGATGTCTAAGCTGAGTTTCTGAAAGGGAAATTTGTAGTCAAGAAGTCAAAACGTGCATTCTCTGCTGTTGCTATTGACCAGGCCCATGAGCAGAACAATGCTTCCGTGAAAGGAGACGGCGGTGCTGTGGGCTTGACAGAGAACCCTGCAGCTCTTCGTCGCTGGATGGTATCTGGTCCCGAGATGGCTCGTTTAATTCAGGAATTTGAAGGATCTACCGAGAAGAGGCAGGACACAGATGTACGTTACCATGAACAGAAGAAACATGCACAGGTGGCATTTGCACAAGACGTGCGATCACTGAGGCTAGCCATGGAAGAAATGGGGAACCCGTTTGCTGAATACAGCAGTGATCTCCTTGTTCTGGACAGCAGAGATGTTGTGGATACAGCAGTGGCAGACACAGTGCGGCAAAGAGAGAAAGCTGGACTCGAGCATTATGAGACCTATGTTAAAGAGAGGTTTGTGAACCATACAGTGCCTATCACAGATCCCATCAAGCGGAACAATTTTTATCTTTTCAGTCGACCACCAGTCAGAGAGAAGTCAAGGAAACAGTTTCAGATGTCATCTCTGAGGAATGACTGTTCGCTCTTCTCCAGACTATTCATTGCCTCCCAGATACGCCATGGTGATTTGGACGAGTTCTTTCAACACGAAAACCAGGCCTGTCCACCGTCCCTGTCTCAGATGGGAGGCTTGAGAACTGGCAACAAGTCTAACTTGATGCCCTGCCTAGAAAACCTTGTTCCAGTGAAAGAGGATCTCTCCACCCTCAGAGTACAGGTCATGGTCATGGATGGTGCTGGCATCAACAACATGCTGCGACCAGGGACTGCAAAGACATTCCAAAGTTATGCCTCTGATGTCTTCGTGCCGTATGTTACATTCCAGCTGCAGCATGTAGACAGACTTGACATTGTCTGGGATTTGTACATGGCAGACAGCTTGAAGGCAGACACTCGCAGCAAGAGAGGAAAGGGAGTTAGGAGACGAGTTGAGCCATCAAGTGCAGTTCCTGGAAATTGGCAAGAGTTTCTCCGCATTGATGACAACAAGACAGAGCTATTCTCCTTCTTGGCTTCTAATGTGGCAGAAATTGACACCAAAAAACATCTCATCACCACACAAGGCACTGGCATTCTTTGCTCCAATCGCCAGGACGTGTCAGCTCTAGTGTCATGCACACACGAGGAGGCTGACACTCGAATCATTCTTCACCTACAGGATGCCGTCCAACAGGGGTACAGTAAAGTGTCAATATGCACAGTTGATACAGATGTGGTAGTCCTGTCCATAACATCAGTCAATCGCCTCAACATCTCTGAACTGTGGATTGCCTTTGGAGTTGGGAAAAGCTTTAGGTTCATCCCTGCTCATGAAATCGCCAAAGCTCTTGGTCCTGACCGATGTGTGGCCTTGCCGATGTTCCACGCCTTCACTGATTGTGACACGGTGTCCTGTATTGGCGGTAGAGGCAAGAAAACTGCATGGGACACCTGGACCACCTATGGAGAAGTCACACCAGCATTCTGTGCTTTAGGTGCCATGCCACACACACATTCCATTGATAAGCGGATGCATCTACTGGAGAGATTTGTGGTGCTGCTGTACGATCGCACCAGCACAGAGGAGGGTGTGAACCACGCAAGGAAACACCTGTTCACCAAGAAAGGCAGAGCTATTGATGGTCTGCCTCCTTCACAGGCTGCACTCATCCAGCACACCAAGAGAGCTGCCTACCAGGCTGGTCACTGTTAGGCCCATATGATGACCCCTGCTCTAGAGCTTCCATCACCAAGTCAATGGGGTTGGAGAAAGAAACCTGGTGGTGGATGGAGCATTAACTGGACAACCCTACCAGAAGCATCAAAAGCTTGCAGGGAACTTCTGCGATGTGGCTGCAAAAATGCCTGCAAAGGACGCTGCAAATGCCAGAAGGCGGCTCTTCAGTGTACTGGTCTGTGTCAGTGCAGTGGACAGTGCTCAGCTTGACACATTACACAGAAAACAGTTAATTACTTTTTTTACAGAATTTCCATTGATATACAATTAGACTATAATAAGCTATAATAAGAATAAAAACATCCCCACACCTAGAATTGATTTAACCTACAATATAAAGAATTTCAAAGGAGTGATGGTGGCCATTTTGAAAATGGCCGCCATTTTTGTCACAGGTCAAATCTGAGATGGCCCTATATCTAAATATCATCATTGAGGCATAGTCTACCTGCACACCAAATTTCATGCTTGTTTCACCAAACCCACAATACTTTCACCTATCTGCTGTACTATAAGAACTTTGCTCATATCCCATTTGTTATAACTCATATACCACTTAAAAACTTCTATCAGGATCCTTCTTAACCTATGTCTCTCTAAGGAATGTAAATTTAGTATCATCAGTCTAGCTTCATAGGGAATATCCCTCATTCCTGTATCCTCTTAGACATTTTCCTTATTACTGATTCTAATAAACCTATATCCTTTCTGTGATGTGGGAACCAGGAACTGTACAGCATAATCTAGATGGGGTCTGACTAGCGCCAAATATATCTTTAATATTACTTTGGGATTTCTGCTTTTAACACTCCTCCTAAAAATTAATCTTAGTACTCTATTTTCCTTATCTCTAACCTCTACGCATTGTTTCCTTAGATCAAGATCGGAGCTAACTATAACTTCTAAATCTTTTCATATTCTGAACCTACCAGTACCTTGTTGTTTATCGTGTACCTATTGTGTGGATTTCCTCTACCTACGCTAAGTACTTTGCATTTTTTATGTTAAACTGCATTTGCCATATCTAAATATGCCTGCAAGGTGATGGCATCCGAATCTGAGCTAATCAATCTACCTATCTTTGTGTCATCCGTAAATTTACTAGTATCACTACTAATCCCACTATGCAAATAATTAATATATGCTAAAAAATAACAATGGGCCCTAATCTGATCCCTGTAGCACCTCGCTAATTATTTGACCTCATTTGGAACTAAAGCCGTTTATTACATCTCTCTGTCACCTATCACCTAACCACGACTCGCTCCAGCCTAATATTGTTACCTGTCCCGTGCACCCTAACCTTTCTGAAGAGCATCTGATGCGGTACCTTATCAATTTTTTTTTTCTTAAATCTAGGTATTATACGATGTCATAATTATTACCATTATTTGCCGTCGCATAAACTTTACTAAAATAACTCAACAAGCTTTTAAGGCATGACTTTCCCTTCGTAAAGCCATATATATACCAAGAGTGATTAATCAAATTGTGAGTGTACCCAACGCTAAGTAACACAGGTGGTGACTTAGGGATATTGGTCAAGGGTGCTGATAGTTATGAAGTGGAGCAGTGCCTGGCTTATGATCACTGTCAATGGCTGTAAGAGGCTACAAGCCTCGACCATCTTTAGAGAAAGTTACAAGTTTCATGAATCCTGCACTTCAATAATTTTGTCTTGTTTAGTCATAATCATAAAGCTATAATCATGATAATTTTGACTTTAAACTAGTGTAGGTGTTTTAGACTGTATGTAGTGTACTGTTGTATGTTTATAGGAAGACTCCAACTATTCTCATGTCTTATATATATATATATATATATATATATATATATATATATATATATATATATATATATATATATATATATATATATATATATATATATATATATATATATATATATATATATATATATATATATATATATATATATATATATATATATATATATATATATATATATATATATATATATATATATATATATATATATATATATATATATATATATATATATATATATATATATATATATATATATATATATATATATATATATATATATATATATATATATATATATATATATATATATATATATATATATATATATATATATATATATATATATATATATATATATATATATATATATATATATATATATATATATATATATATATATATATATATATATATATATATATATATATATATATATATATATATATATATATATATATATATATATATATATATATATATATATATATATATATATATATATATATATATATATATATATATATATATATATATATATATATATATATATATAAGGATATAGGCAAGATGAACACGAAAAGTGTCAGAAGCAGGTTACTGTCTATTGATATAATTATTTTTTCTTGCAGGAATGAGGAAGAATGGAATGTTACAGTAACCCGGCCTGAATTGACATCAATATTCCTCGTGCCTGACATGCTCTTTTTATCACCCTATGATACTTTTGTTTCTTTTGAAAAAGTCTGCCATATAACAAGTGATTCGGTAAGTATGGATTGAAATCACACACACACACACACACACACACACACACACACACACACACACACACACACACACACGTGCGCGCGCGCGCGCGCGACTTTACAAGATCAAGATCATATGAGACAGACGTCCACACCGTGCTCTATTCTGATATTATTCCAAGCCACCAAGAATGTCTTATGGCTAGAGTGTTAACTAAAGGTAAAAGCTGTGTTTTAGTCTGTCCCGTCTAGGTGGCAGGTTAAAATGTCAATAACATGAAAAAGGGAGCAAGAAACAAAGTGAGATCGAAAATGGACGAAGGTGAGGTGATTTTTCAGGCTTCAGACTGGAGGACAGGTTTGATGACCGAAACACCAGAGAGAGTCTATTAAAAAGGAGGGTCATATACCTGGAGTATAGTGAAAGAACTAATAATAGGCTAAAAAAAAATTGTGGAAAAGGACAATGACATCATGAAGGCAAACACGGAAGTGCTGAAGAAATTAGATAATAATGAAGATCAAGTGAAGAAAATCAGGGAAAAGCATAATCATTGTTAGATGGATCAGGATTATAAATTAATCGGCCAAGAAAATGGAATAGGAGTTTTTTTTTTTATGTTATGGCTTATAGCGCCTGTTGGCATACTTGAGTATAAGGGAAGCGCTGTTCATCTCCCGCCCTTTAGTGGCGCAGGCAATTCAATTTATAGTGGTACCCATACTAGGGCCCATATCACCACCCAAGTGCATCTTTGGTGTAACCACCTAGAACCAGGGTATCACGGTGACATGTAGGTATCTTTAAACCACTCGAGAAATAGCATAGCTTCAAAGCGATATGTGGTGGGATTCGAACCTACGTGTGGACGTCTGCCGATCCCACGCTCACCGCCTAATCCACTAATTAAATAAAAGGAAAATTTGGTTAGGGATACTGTGGAAAAGAAAAAGTGCGCTGTCATCTTTGGATTAAAGAATAAAGTTATGCCAATTAGAGTCGAAAGAGAAGAATATGAAAAAAGCAAGAATGATGAAGAAGGCAAGAGATTAAGTGAAGAAATTAAAGAAGTCTATGGACTGGGGAAATACGAGGAAGGAAAAAACATATCCGTTAAAGAATAGCATAAGATCGCAAACAGACATTGAGGAAATCATGGGAGGCTCATGGAGACTGGGAAGGAAAGGAAAGTATAAAAATCTATGGTTAAGATGTGATCTAAATGAAAAGGAAGGAGCTAAACTCAGGCAGCTATGGGAAACAACCTTAAACAGAGCAGAAGAGAAGACGAGCTAATACTGGAATGTTAAAAAGATAAATCTGAGTAAGTGGTACACAAGGAGGGAGAACAAAATGCATTGAAAGTCGCATACATAAACGTAAATGGTATTTCAAAGGCAAAAATAGAGTTGAATGATTATTTAAGAGAAAACAAGCCTGACATCGTGGGATTAAATGAGACAAAATTGTATGGAGGACTTGAAGCATTGGATATTGGGGAAAATAGCTACAATATATGGAAGAAGAATAGAGACAAAAAAATTAAGAAGTGATTTTACTTGTAAAGAAAGAGCTGCAGGTAAATTAAATAATTTATGGAGAAGGGAGTGCTGAAGTACTGCAAACACGAGTAAGAATTCAAGGAAAAAGAAAAAGGAACTTTACCATTGTTTATGTCCTACCTAGAACAAACTCATAGGAAACAGATGAATACGGGAACATGCTTAATGATACCAGAAAATATTTACAGAGACTATAGTTGAAAAGAGTGTAAATAGCAGTGATCGGTGACATTAACTGCAAAGAAATAGTTTGGGAAGACCTGACAACTGAAAGAAGAGAGTAATCTTGGGGAAAAATATTATTGAATCTATAATCTGTTCCATCTACGAAATCCGTTCTAGGTGTGGTTGATTCAAGAATTCCCAGGAGAGCGGCGCTGCCATTTCGACCACCAATTATTAGATTAAAATTGTCTCTATCTACCTATCCGCAAGTTTCCTCTCTCTCTCTCTCTCTCTCTCTCTCTCTCTCTCTCTCTCTCTCTCTCTCTCATATATATACTATATATATAATTTATATTTTATGTATTTACTATTTGTTTATTATTTATTTTCGATTTTTTTCCACACCATCTATATAAGGTAAAAAGTTGGAGTTGTAGTTTCCGGAAATCTTGCTTGGCAGCCAGAGAGAAAGTGAGGCGTGAACAGGTGAGGGACCCAAAGGTACTCGCTGACCACCGCCACCACATTGTGGCAAGATTGGAAAAAACCTCTGCCACATGTCATAACATTTATATAAATGGTTGTTATAATCCTAAACATCACTGTGTTGTGGCTTCCTTTAATACATAAAATAGCACTTTCAAATAGCACATGGATGGGAAATAAGAGAGAGAGAGAGAGAGAGAGAGAGAGAGAGAGAGAGAGAGAGAGAGAGAGAGAGAGAGAGAGATGTAAGAAGACTGATTTGGCAGGATGGCTAGAGGTCATGATTCATGCTGAACTGCGCATAGATCCTCCACATTAGCTTCGGACCTAAACGACGTGACCTGCCCCACCCTGAACGGACTTCATAGATGGAACAGAATATAGCAGTAGACAATATCCTAACTCAATGGGTGAAGGACAGCAGAAGATATAGAGCAAATAAAGAACCATCACGATTGGACCTAGTATTTACTACAAAACAAATAGGAGTCCACTCGGTAAAAGTGATCATGTAATGCTTGAATTAAGGCCGAAAGAAGGACTAGAAGAAATTAGGAACGAAGACTATAAAAATAGAAGGTATATATTTTACAACAAAACTAAATTTGCAAAATTAAGGAAATACTTTGAACAAACAGACTGGACTGAATTTTATGTATTGGAGAAAACTGAAGACAAGTGGAATATTTTAATGGAGAAGTACAATGAAGGAATAATGAAACATGTGCCATTTAAGAAAATAGACAAGCCTAGACACAAGAAGTTGTTTGACAGAAGATGTGAGTTAGCAAGGATGGAAAGAGAAAAAGCCTGGAATAGATGGAGAAGAAATAGAAGGCCAAATCATTGGTTAGACTACGCCTGGAAAAGAAATGAGTAAGTCAAGATTCGGAGAATGAAACAGAAAGACTGCGAGAATTATATAGTGGATAAATGTAAGGACCAACCAAAATTGATTTACAGATATATAAACGGCAAGGAGGTAGTAGACACCTGCCGAAACGATCATTTATTCTCAGCGAGGCCTAATAGCCTTAGTTCAGGGGGTGCCGTGAACTTTCCATTAAAGCTAATTGTGATCTCGCTGAACGTTTCTCTTAGTGTCTGACAACTCAAAGGGGCAGTCACAGCTTTCCCTCTAAAGACAACTCTCCTTCTTTACACAAAACCACATGCACTTATTACACACACCCCTCACTTAAAATTAAATATTAAAAATGGCGACTCCAAATCCAGCCTCAGACCTTCTGGGTCTGACTGCTCTCTCAGTAGCGACTCAAAATGTCTTGACACCTCCCCCGAGTTTTTCTTCATTAATTTTTGCAACATTCGCAGTCTTAGATCTAATTTTCAATCTGTAGAACACCATCTCTCCTCTATTAAACCTCATCTTCTTTTCCTTTCCGAAACACAGCTGTCTGAGGCAACTGACAGTAGCCCCTTCTCTGTTCCCCTCTACATTCCCTATCCTCATTTTCGCTCCAAAGCAGGACGTTGCGTCTATGTGCACTACAAACTAATTTGCTCTCTTACCCACGCTCTTGAATCTTCCGAGTTTTCCACCATCTGGCTTAGACTCAATAGTCACTCTAACTAAATTTATCTGTGCTGTCTAACTCCTCTGACTATAGTAAATTCTTTAACTAGCTTTCAAAGTGGAGCACATTCTGTCTCTCTACCCTTTCGCGGAGATCTCCATCCTTGGAGATTTCAATGTTCAGCATCAGCTTTGGCTTTCCTCTCCCTTCACGGATCATCCTAATGAACTAGCCATCAACTTCGCTATCCTCCATGACCAAGAGCAACTACTCTTATTTCTAACCATCTTGGAGATACGCCCAAAATTCTTGATCTCTTCCTTACCTCCAATCCTTCAGCTCATGCTGTTACCCTATCTTCTCCGTTGAGCTCCACCGATCACCATCTCATTTCTCTATTTTGTCTTGTTTCTCAAATTCTTCCTCAGGATCCCCAAAAACGGAGGTGCCTCTGGCGTTATGCCTCTCCCAGTTGGGAGGACCTGAGGAGGTATTATGCTGATTTTTCGTGGAATGAATACTGTTTCCGTGTTAGACACCCATCTCTGTGTGCTGAACGCATAACATAGATGATAGTGTCTGGCATGGAGGATTACATTCCTCATTCTTTATCTCAACCTAAATCTTTTCAATCTTGTTCTAAACCTTCTGAACCGTGTTTTCGTGCTAAATATGATAAAGAAGTTGCCCACAAAAGGTGCTTGAGCCTTACATTTCCTGAATCTCATGCACTTTAAATTTCTGCCCGGATTCATACCAAGTCTGTTCTTCAAATTGCCAAACACTCTTTCATAAATAGAAAATGTCAGAATCTTTCAAACTCTAACTCCCATCGTGACTTCTGGAATCTGACCAAAAATATCTCCAATAACTTCTTCATTTTTCCCTCCTTTATTTCATCCTGATGGCACCACTGCCATGTCATCTGTTTCTAAAGCTGAACTCTTCTCTCAAACCTTTGCTAACAACCTTGGATGATTCTGGGCTTGTTTCTCCCTCTCCTTCTCCCTCTGAGCATTTGATGCCTACAATTAGAGTTCTTTGTCATGATGTTTTCCATGCCCTCGCTGGCCTAAACCCTCGGAAGACTTATGGACCTGATGGGGTGCCTCCTATTGTTCTCAAAAACTGTGCCTACATGCTTGCACTTTGCCTGGCCAAACTCTTTCAAAAATGTCTATCGACTTCTACCTTTCCTTCTTGCTGGAAGTTTGCCTACATACAGCCTGTTCCTAAAAAGGGTGACCGTTCTAATCCTATCCTAATCAGTCCTATACCCTTAATCTATCTTCAATAGGAAGATTCTTAAACGTCTGTTACTTCACAATCTTGTATCTGATTGCCAATATGACTTCCGTCAAGGTTGCTCTACTGGTGATCTTCTGGCGTTCCTTACTGATTCCTTGTTACCCTCTTTTAGAGATTTCGGTGAAACTTTTGCTGTCACATTAGACATATCAAAAGTTTTTGATAGAGTTTGGCATAAAGCTTTGATCTAAAAACTGCCCTCCTATGGTTTCAATCCTTCTCTCCGCAACTCTCTGCAAGTTTCCTTTCCGACCGTTCTATTGCTGCTGTGGTAGACGGCCACTGTTTTCTAAAACTATTAACAGTGGTGTTTTTCCTGTCACTCACTCTCTATTATTCTTTAATGATCTTAACCAAACTTCTTGGTCTATCCACTCCTACGCTGATGATACCACGTCCTTTCAGAGACGACGTGATCTGTTGACTTCAGGAAGTCAACAGATCACGCAGGAACGCCACAGAACGCCTGACTTCTGCTCTTTCTAAGATTTCTGATTGGGGCAGAGAAAACTTAGTAGTGGTCAATGCCTCAGAAACTCAATTCCTCCATCTATCAACTCGACACAACCTTCCAGACAAATATCCCCTCTTCTCCAGTGACACGTAACTGTCGCCCTTTTCCACACTGAATGTCCTCAATCTGTCCTTTACTCATAATCTGAACTGGAAACTTCATATCTCATCTCTTGCTAAAACAGCTTCTATGAAGTTAGGCGTTCTGCGGCGTTTCCGCCAGTTTTTCTAGCCTCTCTAATTGCTAACTCTATATAAGGGCCTTGTTTGTCCTTGTATGGAGTACTCTTCGCATGTTTGGGGGGTTACAATTACACATTTTTATTAGATACGGTGGA
The DNA here is from genome assembly GCF_017591435.1 of Portunus trituberculatus. Classification (NCBI taxonomy): domain Eukaryota; kingdom Metazoa; phylum Arthropoda; class Malacostraca; order Decapoda; family Portunidae; genus Portunus; species Portunus trituberculatus. The sequence continues at coordinate 9,896,820 of NC_059279.1, read as the reverse complement.
ATCAAAATCCTTTCGTCTCAGCAATTCTCCTCCTCTGACTGTCTTCAGCCTCTTTCTCACCGCCGAAATGTTGCATCTCTTTCTGTCTTTTATCGCTAATTTCATGCTAACTGCTCTACTGATCTTGCTAACTACATGCTTCCCCTCCTTTTACGGCCTCGCTGCACAAGGTTTTCTTCTTCCTCTCACCCATATTATATCTATTTCTCTATTGCAAGATTTAACAAGTATTCTCAATTATTCATAACTCTCTCTGGTAAACTTGGGAAGTCCCTGCCTGCTTCTGCATTTCCATCTTCCTGCGACTAGACTTTTTTTAAGATGGAAGTTTTTAAAACATTTGTCCCTCATTTCTGAATAACTCTTATGATCTTTAAGGGAACTGGCAACCCAGTGGGCTTCTTATTTATTTATTTTTTTTTGGCCCTTGGCCAGTTTCCTTTCCTGCATTAAAAAAAAAAAAGTATGATGAAAAAATCTTAATCACAATGATTTTTTTTTTTTTTTTTTTTTTACGTAGGGAAGAGGGCCAGCCAAGGGCAAAAAAAAGAAAGTTAGAAAAAAGCCCACTTGAGCGCTGGCTCTCCAAAGAGTACAAAAAGTGCCAAAACCGTCAGCCAGAATTAGGGGAGCAAATGCCTCGATACCTCCCTCTTAAAAGAAGACAAGTTGTAGGAATTTGGAAATACAGATGCAGGGAGGAAGTTCCAGAGTTTACCAGTGAAAGGGATGAATGATTGAGCGTACTGGTTAACTCTTGCATTAGAGAGTTGGACAGAATAGGGATGAGAGGAAGAAGAAAGCCTTGTGCAGCGTGGCCGCAGGAGGAGGGGAGGCATGCAGTTAGCAAGATCAGTAGAACAGTTACCATGAAAATAGCGATAAAATATAGAAAGGGATGCAACATTTCGGCGGTGAGAAAGAGACTGAAGACAGTTAGTCAGAGGAGGGAGTTGATGAGACGAAGAGCTTTCGATTCCACCCTATCAAGCAAAGCTGTGTGACTGGAACCCCCAAACATGCGAAGAGTACTCCATACAGGGACGGATAAGGCCCTTATACAGAGTAAGCAGTTGGAGGGCGAGAAAAACTGGCGGAGACGCCTCAGAACACCTAACTTCATAGAAGCTGTTTTAGCAAGAGATGAGATGTGAAGTTTCCAGTTAAGATTATGAGCAAAGGACAGACCGAGGATATTCATTGTGGAAGAGGAAGACAGTTGAGTGTCATTGAAGAAGAGGGATAGTTGTCTGGAAGGTTGTGTCGAGTTGATAGATGGAGGAATTGAGTTTTGAGGCATTGAAAACTACTAGATTTTCTCTGCCCCAATCGGAAATTTTAGAAAGATCGGAAGTCAGGCGTTCCGTGGCGTCCCGCGTGATCTGTTGATTTCCTGAAGGGTTGGACGTCTCTGAAAGAACGTGGAAAGATGTAGGGTGGTATCATCAGCGTAGGAGTGGATAGGGCAAGAAGTTTGGTTAAGAAGGTCATTAATGAATAATAGAAAGAGAGTGGGTGACAGGACAGAACCCTGAGGAACACCACTATTAATAGGTTTAGGAGAAGAACAGTAGCCGTCTACCACAGCAGCAATAGAGCGGTCGGAAAGGAAACTTGAGATAAAGTTGCAGAGAGAAGGATAGAAGCCGTAAGAGGGCAGTTTTGAAATCAAAGCTTTATGCCAGACTCTATCAAAAGCTTTTGATATGTCTAACGCAACAGCAAAAGTTTCACCGAAATCTCTAAAAGAGGATGACCAAGACTCAGTAAGGAAAGCCAGAAGATCACCAGTAGAGCGACCTTGACGGAAGCCATACTGGCGATCAGACAGAAGATTGTGAAGTGACAGATGTTTGAGAATCTTCCTATTCAGGATAGATTCAAAAACTTTAGACAAGCAAGAGATTAAAGCTATAGGACGGTAGTTTGAGGGGTTAGAACGGTCACCCTTTTTAGGAACAGGCTGAATGTAGGCGAACTTCCAGCAGGAAGGAAAGGTAGAAGTCGATAGACAAAGTTGGAAGAGTTTGGCCAGGCAAGGTGCAAGCACAGAAGCACAGTTTTGAGAACAATAGGAGGGACCCCATCAGGTCCATAAGCCTTCCGAGGGTTTAGGCCAGCAAGGGCATGGAAAACATCATTACGAAGAATTTTGATTGTAGACATGAAATAGTCAGAGGGAGGAGGAGAGGAGGGACAAGCCCAGAATCGTCCAAGGTGGAGTTGTGAGCAAAGGTTTGAGAAAAGAGTTCAGCTTTAGAGACAGAAGAGATGGCAGTGGTGCCATCAGGATGAAATAAAGGAGGAAAGATGAAGAAGTGAAGTTATTTGAGATGTTTTTGGCTAGATGCCAGAAGTCACGAGGAGAGTTTGAGTTTGAAAGATTTTGACATTTCCTATTTATGAAAGAGTGTTTGGCAAGTTGAAGAACAGACTTGGCATGATTCCGGGCAGAGATATAAAGTGCATGAGATTCAGGAGATGGAAGGCTCAAGTACCTTTTGTGGGCAACCTCTATCATGTATAGCACGAGAACAGGCTGAGTTAAACCAAGGTTTAGAAGGTTTAGGTTGAGAAAAGAATGAGGAATGTACGCCTCCATGCCAGATACTAACACCTCTGTTATGCGTTCAGCACAAAGAGATGGGTCTCTGACACGGAAGCAATAATCATTCCAGGAAAATCAGCATAATACCTCCTCAGGTCCCCCAACTGGCAGAGGCAAAACGCCAGAGGCACCTTCGCTTTGGGGATCCTGCGGAGGATTGGAAAAATAGGACAAGATACAGAAATGAGATTGTGATCGGAGGAGCCCAACGGAGATGAAAGGGTGACAGCATAAGCAGAAGGGTTAGAGGTGAGGAAGAGATCAAGAATGTTGGGCGTGTCTCCAAGACGGTCAGGAATACGAGTAGGGTGCTGCACCAGTTGCTCTAGGTCATGGAGGATAGCAAAGTTGAAGGCTAGTTCACCAGGGTGGTCAGTGAAGGGAGAGGAAAGCCAAAGCTGGTGGTGAACATTGAAATCTCCAAGAATGGAAATCTCAGCGAAAGGGTAGGGATAATACCTAGACTTGAATATGGAACAGTGGTATGGTCACCATACATTCAAAGGGGCGTTAAGAAACTTGAAAGAAGCAAAAGGACAGTCACAAAGTTGTTGCCAGAAATAAAGAACTTTCCCTGTGAAGATAGACTAAAGAAAATGGAACTACCAACTTTGAAGGATAGACAGGAAAGGGGAGATTAATAATGAAGTACAAGATAGTGAACAATATGGAAAAGATAGATGGGCAGGATCTTGTATCACTGATTGAAGATGGAGGTAGACGGACAAGAGGACACTCCAAGATCAGGAAAAGTCAATGTCTGAAAAACATTAAAGAGTGTAGTTTTCACATTAGACACTGAACATCTGTAAAAGCTTGAATGATGAGATTGTAACAGCAGAAAGTGTGCATAAATTTAAGGGAAAGTTGGAATAAAATCAGATATATAGGCAGGTCACTATGAGCTCTGCTCGAACCCTTTAATTTACAACTAAGTAAAATAAGTAAACACACACACACACACACACGCCCGGTAGCTCAGTGGTTAGAGCGCTGGCTTCACAAGCCAGAGGACCGGGGTTCGATTCCCCGGCCGGGTGGAGATATTTGGGTGTGTCTCCTTTCACGTGTAGCCCCTGTTCACCTAGCAGTGAGTAGGTACGGGATGTAAACCGAGGAGTTGTGACTTTGTTGTCCCGGTGTGTGGTGTGTGCCTGGTCTCAGGCCTATCCAAAGATCGGAAATAATGAGCTCTGAGCTCGCTCCGTAGGGTAACGTCTGGCTGTTTCGTTAGAGACTGCAGCAGATCAAACAGTGAACACACACATCGCGTAGTGTAATAGTTAGCACACTCGGCTCACAACCGGGAAGGCCCAGGTTCAAGTCGTGCGGAAATACATATGGGAGAACCTTTTATGTGTAGCCCCTGTTCGCTTAGCACAAGTAGGTATGGAGCTGTGGCCTCGCTCTCCCGGTATGTAAAGTGTGATGTGGTCTCAGTCTTTCCTGAAGATCGGTCTGTGAGCTCTGAGCTTGCCACGTAATGCGGAAGACTGGCTGGGTAACCAGTAGGCGACCGTGAATACACACACAAACAAACACACACACACACACACATCTATTTGTTATCTGACTTTATTATTAACTTCTTACAGGTGCAGACTTATGATGGGCTTACGTATGCATTCCAAGGACCATCTTGCTGGGTAACAGCCACAATATTCTCTGATTCAAAAACGCCGTTGCTAATGCAAGAGGTTTACAATGATCTTCAAATGGCTGTCCAGGTTCGCTTCACCGACCAATGGGAAGTGCGCCTAACTGCACCTTCATACGCAGTGGTTATCGATATGACACGGTCAGATATCTTCGTAAGTATATTTTACTACTAGGAATTATATAAGCAACAAAATTCAATGTGGAAAGCAAAACATACTCTTTGATAATATATGAAATATATGCACACATGTTCACGAGACGTGTGTGTGTGTGTGTGTGTGTGTGTGTGTGTGTGTGTGTGTGTGTGTGTGTGTACCTTGAACCTATAGCTGTCATCTAATTTCTAGTTTTCTACAGGTAAATGATGAACCCTTGATTGGTCAAAATGAAAAATTCATCGTGCATCGTTTGCAGAATAGAATGATGATTAAGATCGGAATGGTCTTAATTCGTGTGGGAGACACAGTCGATGTGATGGTGAGTTTCCAGATCAGGGGAGGGTTAGGATAATAAATGGCAGTTTACCTCAAACAATATCGTGTAAGTTATATACATCGATATGTAATAAAATATTCATGAGTATAAAGGAAAACTAATCTATACTACTTAAGACAGGAACCATGAAACTACAAACAGTGTATCTAAATAGTGTACAAGTATAAGTACTGCAGGAAAGAGTACAATTATTACATTCTGTAATGCCAGAACCAAAATAAGGATAATCAATTAGAAATCCATGTGATTTGTATAGATAGTTAATTTATTGTTTAAATTAGATGTTCTTGTGAATTACAATGAATAGCAGTATAGTTTTAGAATATCATTAGTGGTGGTAGCGAATGTTATATGAAAAAAGATAAAGACCATGATACTCTAGCAAATTTTCAAAATATCTATTAATTGTGCTTTGTTAGAAATACAAATAAACTTTACTCCAAAATCAGTCTCAAACACATTAGTCTGGCTTATTTAATATGTCAGTTACCTCTATGTTTCATAGCTATACCACAGAGAAGTTCACTGCCACCATATTTTTTTATGGGAAATACCACAAAACAGAAAGACGCAGGCATAGTGGATCTGACAAGTTCATATACGTGAGAACAATTCACGACAGCTATATTGTGATTGTGATGCACAGTAGCGGGTTTCCTCCCTTCCACAAATGACTTGCATTTATCCTTTTCTTTTCCTTATTTATTCACGAAATAGTGTAAGTAGGAGCTAGTAGACACCTACCGAAACGATAACTTACTCCCAGAGAGATCTAATAGCACTAGTTTAGAGAATGCTGTGAACTCTCCATTAAAGTTAGTTGTGATCTTGCTGAACGTTTCCCTTAGTGTCTCACAACTCGAGGGGGCAGTCACAGACTGCCCTCTAAAGACAACTCTCCTACCTCTCATAAATCTGCATGTACTTAGCACACACACACCCTTCACTTAAATTTCAAAATTTAAATAATGGCGACTCCAAGTCCAGCTTCGGAGTCCCCTTCAGAGAAGGGGACCAGAAATGTCTCCAGGTCGGACTGCATTCTCGTTATAGACCAAAAACGTCTTCACAATTCCCTCAACTTTTTCTACATTAACTTCTGCAACATTCGTGGTCTTGGATCTAATTTTCAATCTGTGGAACACCACCTCTCCTCTACTAAACCTCATCTTCTCTTATTCACCGAAATACAGCTGTCTGAGGCAACTGACAGTAGCCCCCTTCTCTGTTCCCTCCTACTATCTCTATTCTCATTTTCGCTCCAAAGCTGGATGGTGAGTTATGTGCGCAATGACTTAACTTGCTCTCTCTCTTATTCACCGAAATACAGCTGTCTGAGGCAACTGACAGTAGCCCCCTTCTCTGTTCCCTCCTACTATCTCTATTCTCATTTTCGCTCCAAAGCTGGATGGTGAGTTATGTGCGCAATGACTTAACTTGCTCTCGTACCCACGCTCTTGAGTCTTCCAAGATTTCCACCATCTGGCTTAGACTCAACAGTCACCCTCACAGGGACTACCTCGTATAGGCCTGGCAGCCTCTTGCAGCTTCTTTCTTTTCTTATGTTCTTAACTACCTGCCTGTCTCTGTATTTCCATCTTCCTACGACTTAACTTCTTTTAAGAGAGAGGTGTTGAGACGTTTGTCCCTGAATTTTTTTTAATTCTTTTCATTCTTTTATGGAAACTACAATTCCAGTGGGCCTTTTTTTTCTGTTTTAAGTAATAGGAAAATTTACCAAGACTGCATATGGCGAAATTGCTTTGCTTGTAATGATGTATATGTAGAGTTCATTAAATGCGTCACATTTGTCAGACTAGAAATCAATTATCTGATATTATCTCTATTAAGGCTCGTTATATTAGAGTTTTAATTACACTTTCTTCATTTTTTAAAGTTTACTTCACCCACAGGTATCTGACGTTTATTATGGAGCAGTGAAGGGAATCTGTGGAAACTACGATGGAGAACCAATTAATGATATGATGGGTCCCACAGGATGCCTCTATGAAGATCCTGCTTTACACACCCTTGCCTGGAGTACCAGTGCTCGTACAGATTGCAGAAGGTTTACCCTTCGTAACGAGAAGAAAGTTCTGTCGGGATACCGTGAGGAATGTGACAGAGGCGTTTTCCAGCCTACGGGTCTTTCTCAGGATAACGGTAGGCATAAAGTCAACATGATTACCGAACCAAACTCTACGCTGTTAGAGGTTCCACTGTGTGTGTGTGTGTGTGTGTGTGTGTGTGTGTGTGTGTGTGTGTGTGTGTGTGTGTGTGTGTGTGTGTGTGTCTCTCTCTCTCTCTCTCTCTCTCTCTCTATATATATATATATATATATATATATATATATATATATATATATATATATATATATATATATTTACACACACACACACACACACTGTTGACCCTCGCTAACTCGAAACTATAGCGGGAAGGCTTGGTCCGACAAACATAAATGTCCGACGTTTACGAATTCCACCTCCTCCCCATCACACACACACACACACACACACACACACACACGCGACAATGAAATTTTTTGAGGATCAAAAAAAAATCTTCACGGGACAATTACCAAGTGTAATTTATTCTTTGATAATAAATATCATCAGGAAGCCAGTTCTCTCCGCTGTTGTGTCAGCATAACAAATTAAAACATGGTGTAATTTATTCTTTTATAAATAAATACCCTTCCCATCAGGAAGCCAGTTTTAAGGTCTCATTGACTGTTGTGTATATAATATATATATATATAATATATATATATAAAATGTTTCATTTAATGCCTGTGTTTACGCAAAAAAAATTATATATATATATTTTTCTCATACAATTTCAACCTTATATGTGTTTCTCTCTCAAGTGATATATATATATATATATATATATATATATATATATATATATATATATATATATATATATATATATATATATATATATATATATATATATATATATATATATATATATATATATATATATATATATATATATATATATATATATATATATATATATATATTTTTTTTTTTTTTTTTTACGTAGGGAAGAGGGCCAGCCAAGGGCAAAAAAAAAAGAAAGTTAAAAAAGCCCACTTGAGCGCTGGCTCTCCAAAGAGTTCAAAAGTGCCAAAACCGTCAGCCAGAATTAGGGGAGCAAATGCCTCGATACCTCCCTCTTAAAGAAGACAAGTTGTAGGAATTCGGAAATACAGATGCAGGAGGGAGTTCCAGAGTTTACCAGTGAAAGGGATGAATGATTGAGCGTACTGGTTAACTCTTGCATTAGAGTTGGACAGAATAGGGATGAGAGGAAGAAGAAAGCCTTGTGCAGCGTGGCCGCAGGAGGAGGGAGGCATGCAGTTAGCAAGATCAGTAGAACAGTTACCATGAAAATAGCGATAAAATATAGAAAGGGATGCAACATTTCGGCGGTGAGAAAGAGACTGAAGACAGTTAGTCAGAGGAGGGAGTTGATGAGACGAAGAGCTTTCGATTCCACCCTATCAAGCAAAGCTGTGTGACTGGAACCCCCAAACATGCGAAGAGTACTCCATACAGGGACGGATAAGGCCCTTATACAGAGTAAGCAGTTGGAGGGCGAGAAAAACTGGCGGAGACGCCTCAGAACACCTAACTTCATAGAAGCTGTTTTAGCAAGAGATGAGATGTGAAGTTTCCAGTTAAGATTATGAGCAAAGGACAGACCGAGGATATTCATTGTGGAAGAGGAGACAGTTGAGTGTCATTGAAGAAGAGGGATAGTTGTCTGGAAGGTTGTGTCGAGTTGATAGATGGAGGAATTGAGTTTTGAGGCATTGAAAACTACTAGATTTTCTCTGCCCCAATCGGAAATCTTAGAAAGATCGGAAGTCAGGCGTTCCGTGGCGTCCCGCGTGATCTGTTGATTTCCTGAAGGGTTGGACGTCTCTGAAAGAACGTGGAAAGATGTAGGGTGGTATCATCAGCGTAGGAGTGGATAGGGCAAGAAGTTTGGTTAAGAAGGTCATTAATGAATAATAGAAAGAGAGTGGGTGACAGGACAGAACCCTGAGGAACACCACTATTAATAGGTTTAGGAGAAGAACAGTAGCCGTCTACCACAGCAGCAATAGAGCGGTCGGAAAGGAAACTTGAGATAAAGTTGCAGAGAGAAGGATAGAAGCCGTAGGAGGGCAGTTTTGAAATCAAAGCTTTATGCCAGACTCTATCAAAAGCTTTTGATATGTCTAACGCAACAGCAAAAGTTTCACCGAAATCTCTAAAGAGGATGACCAAGACTCAGTAAGGAAAGCCAGAAGATCACCAGTAGAGCGACCTTGACGGAAGCCATACTGGCGATCAGACAGAAGATTGTGAAGTGACAGATGTTTGAGAATCTTCCTATTCAGGATAGATTCAAAAACTTTAGACAAGCAAGAGATTAAAGCTATAGGACGGTAGTTTGAGGGGTTAGAACGGTCACCCTTTTTAGGAACAGGCTGAATGTAGGCGAACTTCCAGCAGGAAGGAAAGGTAGAAGTCGATAGACAAAGTTGGAAGAGTTTGGCCAGGCAAGGTGCAAGCACAGAAGCACAGTTTTGAGAACAATAGGAGGGACCCCATCAGGTCCATAAGCCTTCCGAGGGTTTAGGCCAGCAAGGGCATGGAAAACATCATTACGAAGAATTTTGATTGTAGACATGAAATAGTCAGAGGGAGGAGGAGAGGGAGGACAAGCCCAGAATCGTCCAAGGTGGAGTTGTGAGCAAAGGTTTGAGAAAAGAGTTCAGCTTTAGAGACAGAAGAGATGGCAGTGGTGCCATCAGGATGAAATAAAGGAGGAAAGATGAAGAAGTGAAGTTATTTGAGATGTTTTGGCTAGATGCCAGAAGTCACGAGGAGAGTTTGAGTTTGAAAGATTTTGACATTTCCTATTTATGAAAGAGTGTTTGGCAAGTTGAAGAACAGACTTGGCATGATTCCGGGCAGAGATATAAAGTGCATGAGATTCAGGA
>NC_059279.1:9824553-9882053 GCF_017591435.1 Portunus trituberculatus | reverse complement strand
GGTGCCGCACGGTGAGCGGCACCAGGCAGTCATCACAGTAAGGTTGAGGGTCCCTGGTCAACAGGTACCTTTGTGTAAGGTACGTGTGACCTATACGCAGTCGCGCCAATAAAGTCTGTGCACGGCGATCCCGGACATGGGTGTATGTCCACTGAGGGATAGTGGAAGTAGTGATCTCTCCCATTTTCGAGGTTGCGACCCCCGTTAGCCATCTCCTCTGCCAAATTGCTGCAACTGCCTCACGAATTAGAGGAAATACATCTCGAAACGGAACAGGGCAGGAGATGGAGCGCGACTTGCTGCCTCTTTAGCGAGGCGATCTGCGTGTTCATTCCTGGAACACCAACGTGACCAGGGACCCAACAGAACCCAACACGATATCCTCGTTGGTAAGAAGATATAGCCACTCCAGGGCTGATAAAACCAAAGGGTTAAGGAGATAGTGCAAGAGAGAGCAGTAAGAGCACTGCGACAGTCACTAAAAATTGTAAAAGACGAAACCGGAGAGTAAAAATTATCTGTAAAGCTAGAACTATGGCAGACAGCTCCGCAGTAAAGACGGATGCCACTGAAGGAAGGCTGCCAGACCGATAAAAAGAGGGGAAAACCACACTAAACCCAACGCCTGCGTCGGATTTGGAACCATCAGTAAAAACAGGGATATCATCAGAATGGATAAAAAGTGTTCTAAAAACCGTGTGTGGGACAGAGCTGGCAGAAAATCCTTCTTGCCATCCATGGCAGGAGGGCATAATGAGATAACTGGAAGCTGCCAATAACCAACTCGTGGGAGCCGGAAAGAGTACACAGGAGTGGGGTCGATAGATAACTCCGCCATGAGATTTGCAACTCGAAGGCCAAAAGGTTTAGGAGACTCGGTCGAGTGACATACGCCTGCGAACGCGAGTCCCGCAACATTGACAGACAAGGGACAGAATCAGGAAGACGGTGGGTGCGAAACCAACACCGGAGCATCGAAGACTGGCGCCGGAGGTCGAGCGGCCAGAAACCAGCATCCACTAGAAGGCTAGGTATTGGAGATGTCCGAAATGCACCCGTAGCCAAGCGGACCCCAGCATGATGCACGGGGTCAAGCGTGCGTAGTCGTGCATCCGTTGCGGATGAGTAGATCTCACAGCCGTATTCCAGCTTTGGAAGTATGAGTGTACGGTGAAGAAGCAGCAACGTGTCCCTGTCCGCACCCCAAGAGGTGTGACTTAAAACCCGAAGAAGGGATAGTGCCTGCCGACAAGACGCCTTAAGAGAACGGAAATGGGGAACCCAGGTGAGACGGTTGTCAAATAAAAGGCCAAGATATCGAGTCGCCTCCACGCATGAGAGGCGTCTATTGGCGAGGTATAAATCCGGGTCTGGATGGACACCACGGTTGCGACAAAATGCATGGCTACGGTCTTCGAGGTGGAGAATCGAAAACCGTTCATGTTGGCCCAACTGGACACCCTATTAATCGCCAGTTGGAGCTTGCGCTCAATCAGTGACATCCTAGCAGCAGCAAAAGAGATGCACAAGTCGTCCACATACAAAGAGCTGTGAATGCCATCTGGTAGAGTATCTATAACACCATTTATTGCAACTGCGAATAGCGTAACACTAAGAATACTTCCCTGTGGGACACCGTCATTTAGAGCAGTAGCATCGGAGAGAACACTCCCCACTCGAACCCGTAAAAGACGTCTGGATAAAAACTGCTGGATAAAAATAGGAAGGTGGCCACGAAGGCCAAAATTAAACAAAGACTGTAAAATGCCATGACACCAAGCCGTGTCGTAGGCCTTCTCCAGGTCAAAAAGACTGTTACTTGATGGTGGTGATTAGCGAAGGCCTCACAAATGGAAGACTCTAGGGATAAAAGAGCATCAGTAGTAGACCTCATCTTTCGGAAGCCGTACTGTACCGATGACAAGTACTTCCCCTCTCCAAGTACCACATGAGTCTTACATTTACCATCTTTTCTAACACTTTACAAATACAGGACGTCAAAGATATAGGACGGTAGTTCGTAGCCTGGAGATTATCTTTCCCAGGCTTCGGAAATGGGAGAACCACTGCCACAGCCCAAGAAGATGGAAAGTCACCGGTATGCCAAATCATATTATAAAGATTTAATAAAAGTTAAAAGCACTGTCAGACATGTGGCGCAAGAAGGCATAAGGAATATCATCTGGCCAGGAGAAGAGTCATGACACTGGGACAAAGCAGTCCGCAACTCGGAGGCAGAGAAGGGACATTATAAGACTCCTCCAGTGGAAGAAAAATTTATGCCGAGAGATTCCATTCTCTGGCGGTGACGTGCGCCCGGGGCTGCAGGATGCCTCCGGGAAACACTGGCAAAGTGCTCCGCGAAGAGGTCGGCGACAGTCCTAGGGTCTGCCACCGTTCGCCCAGCAGACAACAAAACTGGTGGGGAAGGAGCAGAATACTTCCCAGCAATTCGGCGGACTTTGTTGAAGACATCCGTAAGAGGGTGCGGACATTAATGGAAGAGACATAAGCTTTCCAAGAGGCTCTTTGTGCCTCTTTCAAAACGCGGCGGGCCCGAGCTCGGCAGCGCCGAAAAGCTTCCAGGCACTGCGGGTCCCCACGATGTCGCCGGAGACGAGAGAAAGCTGCCCGTTTCTCTTTCACCGCTGCAGTGCATGCTGCGTTCCACCAAGGAACGGGACGCTTAGTAAAGCGACCTGACGTCCTAGGGATTGTCTGAAGCGCTACTGAAATAAAAATCGGTAAAATAATCAACAGCCTCAGCACAAGTAGAAAAGTCAGCCAGCGGACGGATAAAAGAGCTAAGGTCTGTGAATCGAGGCCAATCTGCCTTGTCTAAAACCCAGCGTGGGGCCGGGACTGTGGCTCAGAGTTCACAGATTCCAATAAAATCGGAAAGTGGTCACTACCGTGTAAATCCGGTAGGACCCGCCAATTAAAATCAAGGAAAGAATTAGATGTACAAAGAGAAAGATCGATAGCTGTAAAAGTCCCAGTAGGACTGTGGAAATGTGTAACATCCCCAGAATTTAAAACCTCCAATCCCTCATCCTCAATAAAAGAACCGATTAAAACCCCACGAGGATTACTAGCACCTTCATCCCACAATGGGTGACGGCCGTTAAAATCTCCCAACAAAGAAAAGGCGGAGTCAGCTGACGCACCAGGCCGTCAAGCTCACCCCTGGAGACAGGAAGCCGAGGAGGAGATATAAACTGCAAATGGTGTACAGTCGTCCCATAAAGACCTTAACAGCAACCACCTGAAGGGAGAGTTAAGTTGTACCGGGATAACAGGTATATCCTGACGGACTAGAATAGCTGTGCCACCGTGGTGGCCCTGGTCAGGAAAGGAGTGTTAAAAAGGCACGATAGCCAGGAGGACTAGAATAAGTACTATCACCTAGCATAGTCTCTTGTAGAGCTACACAGGCTGGAGAGAACTCCGACAGCAAAGCTCGGAGTTCCCCACGAGGCGCGAAGGCCTCTACAGTTCCACTGTAGAAGCTTGAAGATGACTATTTGGGTGCAGTGGACGGGCGAGCCTTTTGAGGCTGCCCGTGACTGACCTGACTAGAAATAATCAAACGACGAGAAGACACCGGGAGTTGAGATGTGCCGGGTCGTTGGACCGCAGCCTTTCGGCTTATCGGTGAGTGATGCGAACCATCATCACTTTTACCGGTCCTCGGAGGACGAGGATCAGGCAGGACTGCACTTTCCGATACAGTGGGTCCACGAGGGACGGCTGTGACAATATCATCGGACGTCTCCATGCTCAGACCGTCCTCATCACAAGAAGCCCGATCTGAGACGGAGGGCGTCACAGAAGGCTGGACAGAAACAACTGGAGCTACCATTGCAGAGCGGTCCCTGGAGGACTCACGATTATGTGCACCGGGAGAAACCTTAGACTGCTTAGGCTGAGCTAAATCTAACGACTCCGCAGAGCCGCGGTGCCGTTTGGTCATGCCCTTCAAAGGCTTAGGCGATACAGGTGGCAAATGGACATCTACTACATGGGTGACTTTGGTCAAGTCCGTATTATTCTCGTCACTTCTAAGAGATGACTCAACTGAGTCATCGGACAAAAGGGCAAACCTATTGGCCAGATGAACAGGACCACCCGCCCCAACAGAGCGAGAGGTAGCAGGAGGAGTTGTCTTCGGACCGGCAGACTCAGCTGAAGAGCGAGCGGCCAATGAAGCATAGGATGTCGCACCAGTACCGTCCTTCTGGCGGTACAGGAGTTCACGGCGGGCGCTACCGAGGCTGATGAACTGACTGTTAGCAAGCTGTAGAATGTCCTGCTCCAGGCGATACCTGGGGCATTGCCTGGAACGTACCTGGTGAGCATCACGGCAATGAAACAATAAGCTGCAGCATTGCAATGCTCCTCAGAATGTGAGTCTAGTGCAGAGCAATTACCACATCGAGAAGCTTCCTTACACGAGCTTTTGCCGTGACCGTACCCATAGCATGAGAAACACTGAAGAGGGCGAGAAACAAAACGCCTCACCCTAAGATTGATAGGACCGATATTAACACGGTCAGGAAGGGTGGAACCAAAAAGGTGAGAAGGACCATGTTGGAGGAGTTCCTCATCTTAGTCACCTTTTGGACTGAGCTAGGACACATTGCTAGTATTTCCTCTTCAGGAAATTCATAAAGATCCTGACTGTACACACAACCTTTACTGTAATTAAAGGTGGGATGAGCCTTAATAGTCTCAAACATGCTGTCAGAAGGGCATGGGAGATGTTGCAACATCCTTGCCTGCGTGATATCTTTGCTCGCACAAGCACCCCTTCCATATTTCTTGAGGTTTCCCTCAGGAATCGTGCCGATCTCTTTGGACAGGTACCGGGAGGCATGGATGAAATTCCACGCCCATTTCTGTAGTACGCCACAAACCAACGTGGAGGCGGGATCTGGCGGACTTCAGGAACTGAATTCTCTAAATAGTTTTCAAAACATTTGGGATGTAATCCATGTCACTGTCTGAAATATTACGTGACTGGAGAAATTCAGTTTTAAAGCCAGAGCCAGCAAGGGCAGAGATGCTACATGTTCATAAGCCAAACGGGCTTCATCACATGACAGAAAACGTTACATAGCAGCGGTTAGAAGGAAAGTCCTTATCATAAACCAGTCGAATGCGAACAACCGTGCCATACACCTTGAGAAGTGAGTGCAAGGCGTGATAAGAAAATGATGGATTAACATTTACCATCACAAAGAGTCATATGCAGCAGAAATACGTCCCTCAGAAGAACTCCCAGAACAGGAGACTGCTGTGGGAGGCCCTTGTGGAGGGAATCCTCCTTCCCACTCAGACCTGAAGATGACGTCTCGTGGGCCAGGTCAGCCACCTCACGAGAACCTGAATGTTTTTGTGTTTCCCATATAAAAAGTTACACAAAAATTGGCTCCAGGGCAAGGGAAACCACCTACTGGGACTACAATGGGAGGAGCGCTGGCTGCCGTGGACGGGTACCTCGTCCCCATGCGGACCAGTCGTTTTAAAAAGGCCCCACATGATACGAATGTTTGTCCACGACAGAGCTGAGACCCCCTCCCAAAGCATCCCAGCCTGGACACCCAACCATCCAGCACAGGACGGCCCCTATTGGGCGATCCCTCCAGCGGGTGGCTCCGCTGGTCCACTGGCAGCCTACGTAGGAACCATTTAGTCTGGCCCCTCACTGGCGACCTTACTAGCATGGGTAGCCCTCTCCCCTCGAAAGGGCAGAGCAGGGCCTAAGCCCCTCTAGCCTAGCTCGCCAGGTCACAGGGCACGCAAGCCCCCACCACGACAAGGCGGTTCCCATCTGGGGGTTATGCAAGAGCAAATTTTGAAAAGTTAAGAAAATTTTTTGTTGGAATAGAATGCAGGAGCATTATAAACTTATCGATAATGTAAAGAAAAGTATACAAGCTTGGTACAATGGCAGATGTATAAAAGCTAAGTGGGAGAAAAGATAAAGCTTGGAAGAAATTAAAAAAGTAGAGAAATGAAAACAACATACAGCAGTATAAGGTTGGTAGAAATTAATATATTAGAGTAAGGAGAGAGGAAGAAAGAAACTTTGAGAAAGATGTGAAGTGGAAAAGGGAAGATGAACCCAATCTTTTCTATAAATATATAAATAATAAGATGAAGGATAAGGAAACAATAGAAAAAAATAATTAAAGGAGGGAAGACATACCAAAAAATAGGAAATGAATGAAATAATGAATGAGAGTTCCAAAACTGTGTTCATTGAAAAAGAGTTTACAGAATCAAATAGAACATTGCATCGCCAAGGCTTGCAGGAAATCATAGTCTACAAAGAAGAATTTGGAAGACTACTAGAAAATTTGGATGTCAGAAAAGCAATGGGGCTGGATAACGCATCAGGCTGGGCACTAAAGAAATGTAAAGATCATTTGTTAAAACCAATGTGGGAAATGTTTACAAGTTCATTAAAAGAAGGGAGAGTACCAGTGGAATGGAAGAGAGCCAATATTATCCCAATATTCAAAGGAGGAAAGTCAACTGAGTCATTAAATTACAGGCCGATGTCACTTGCAAGTGTTGTAGGGAGGATGTGGTTTTGTTGTCAAGGAAAGATTAGTTAAATATCTGGAAGAAAAACATGTTATATCAAACAGACAATTTGGGTTCAGGAAAGGATGATCATGTGTGTCAAATTTACTTAGTTTCTACTCAAAAGTAATAGAAGGACTGGAGAGCAGAGATGGATGGATGGACAATGTATACCTAGACATAGAAAAGACTTTTTCATAAAGTCCCTCATAGCAGACTACTCGTACTTTGGTAGTTAGTGAACATAGGAGGACTGAGAGGAATTATGTTAGATTGGATAATGGATTACGTGAAGGACAGAGATAAGAGAAATGTGATCAGGGATACATACTGATCTTTGAGTAAACTAACAAGTGGAGTGCCACAAGGGTCAGTGTTAGCCCCCATTATGTTCCAGGTATATGTAAATGACATACAGAATGGAGTGACCAGTAATATTGATTTGTTTGCTGTTGATACAAAATTGCTAAGATTAATCAAGACCCGAGAGGACTGTTTGCAGCTGCAGAAAGATATAAACAAAATTTATGTGTGGAGTGGAAGTTAGAATTCAAAGCCAATGTCATGTAATGAGATTAGGAAAGAGTAAGAGATAACCGGTATGGAACTACCTGATGGGAGAACAAATAATGAAGACTAAAGAAGAAAACGATCTGGGAGTGGTTATACAAGAAAAACACATACGTAAGATATTTGGATCCTTGCACAAAATGTTGACTAATATTAGAGTGGCATACAAGTAGTTGGACAAAGATATGGTGAAAAAAATACTACGAGCATGATATGTCCAAAGTTGAAACACCACACCACAGTGGTGTGGTCGCGAGCCTGAAAAAGGATATAAGAAGATTAGATTGGATCCACAAGATAGCTACAGAGATGGTGCCGGAACTAGAGGACTAACATATGAAGAAAAGCTGAAGGAAATGGGGACCGCCAACCTTACAAGATATGAGAGAGAGGAGACCTAATAACATAGTATCAAATAGTTAATGTTATTGAAAAGATAGACAAGGAAGACCTAGTGCCAGTGACAAAAGAAGCTGGGAGGACAAGAGGACATACAAAGAATATTAGGAAGAGACAGTGTGTGAAGGATATTGAAAAATACAGTTTTCTACATAGAACGGTAGAAAAATGGAATGCATTGAGTGGTGAAGTCGTTACAGCACATAATATGCATAGCTTTAAAGAAAAAATAGATAAATGGAAATGTGGAGACTGGACACTATGGGCCCCTCTCGAACCCTGTACAATACAACTGTGTAAATACACACGCGCGCACACACACACACACACGCCCGGTAGTTCAGTGGTTAGAGCGCTGGCTTCACAAGCCAGAGGACCGGGGTTCGATTCCCCGGCCGGGTGGAGATATTTGGGTGTGTCTCCTTTCACGTGTAGCCCGTTCACCTAGCAGTGAGTAGGTACGGGATGTAAATCGAGTTGTGACCTTGTTGTCCCGGTGTGTGGTGTGTGCCTGGTCTCAGGCCTATCCGAAGATCGGAAATAATGAGCTCTGAGCTCGTTCCGTAGGATAACGTCTGGCTGTCTCGTCAGAGACTGCAGCAGATCAAACAGTGAAACACACACACACCAGACGCGGTCGAGGAAGGACGCACTGTCACCGTTCTGACAATCAGCTGATCTTCACTACGTACCTGTTGTACAGTATTTACAGTGGCCTGGGCAAGTAGTGTGGACTCATTTTTCATGAAATCAACTGTTAAAGAATCATGATTTAAAAAGAGATTCCATCAAAATGCAGATATGAGACTAGGGAAAGAATGAAAGCTGATGATGACTATGTTGGTGAGTGAGAGAGCGCATTCGAAGGTTTCGACTTTCGATACGGCGAATACTTCACTACTTAAGAGAGTGTTGACTATTGAACATAAACTAGATAAATTGATAAAGAAGAGTGTGGAAATGAAAGAGAATGAAGAACAGGAAAAAGTTTATAAAACTGAGAGAAAGGATAAAAAAAAAAAGTGGAAGAAAACGAAGCTAGGCTAAGAGCGGAAAACGAAGAACTGAAAAAGGAAGTAGCTAACTACAAGCAGCAGATGGAAAAAGGGCTCGGTAAAGCCGAGAAAGAAAAAGAGATGCTGAAAGACCTAGTAAACAAAGAAGAGGAAAGAGTACAGAACGTGATTAAAGAAGAAGTACAAGCATGGAGAGTCCAAGATAAGAAAGATAAGGCTGATTTTCAGGTGGTGATTCAAGAACAACTAAAAGAAAAAGAAAAAAATATGACAAACAAAATTATAGGAGTCCTCAAGACAAAAAAAAAAGTGTAGTCGTATTTGGAATAAAAAAAAATATAAAATATAGACCAAGAAGAGAAAAAGAAGAAATGAAATCAGTCAAAGACCTACTAAAAAATCTAAACGACGAAGATAGGCAGAACTTAGAAGAGGAAGTAGAAGAAATAAACAGAATGGGACCATATCAAGAAGGAAAAAAAGAGACCAATTAAAATACTACTAAAATCACAAGCAACAACAGAAGAAATATTATATAGAACAACAAAACTTAGAGAAACAGAAGGCTGCAAGGATATATACATAAAGAAAATAGAAATGAGGAAGAAAGGAAGAGATACAATGAACTGGCAGCAGCAATAAGGGAATAATATAATGAAAGGTCAGAAGAGGAAAAAAAGGCATTTTTTTGGAGAATTCTAGGAGACAGGATAAGGAAATGGTATATAAACGAGAAGGAAGAGAAAAAAGTGGAATAACACTTGACCCACAACAAATTGCAACAAAAGGTTTCTCGGTGGTTTTCAGTTCCACTGTATATACTGATCAACAGAAAAAAAGTCTACCAAAATCTGACGCCCGGAAATGGGTTAAAACTGAGTCATTTCAAAGATGGCCTCCACCGAGCTTTGAAATCACGAAAACAGCTATAACGTCTTCAAAAATTGTCATAGAAACGGTTATATTCCATGGTTTTAAGGGACCAGCAAGCCATTGGTGTAAATGACATTCATATGTAACCAATATTTTACCTGCTAAAAAGGGAACAAAACTCAGGAAGAAAAATCAATAGAATTTCCATTTTAACCAAAATGACTGAACAGCTGGTGCCAATGAAACATTTTCTTGTGAGCATTGCATAATGACAGTTCAGGTTACATATTTATTCCTCATCACTGTCTTCTAGTTCCTGAAAGACTTGATTTAGTGGATTGTCACAACACGAAACCTGGCATGATCCACATGCAGGCGTACACGGAAGCCCATTTTTCTGCAGCTGCAACGAGGTGTGCCACAAGCTGTGGTGCAATTGCAGTGTATCACCTTCAGAAGAGTGTTTGGTGCAGCATTCATGTCAGTCATGATAGGTACAAATCGATTGTCCACAAGTCCCCAGCCCCAGTCCAGAGGATCGAGGTTACCCTCCATCCCCATCCAAACCATGACCTGGTAATACACTCGCAGACAATGAAACTTGGTGGCAGATTCCGTTGGGGGAAGACGTTCAGGTGTAATGAAAGACTTAGCAGCAGCGACCTTCTTGCTGAATATCTTGTAACGCATGTCTGCCAGAGAACTTGTGCTTTCCCCACCAAATATAACAGCCATCGCTTGGCTGCCAAGTTTCTTTATTTTAGTTGGGCTCACGCCCTTGAAGTGAATGTATCTGCACACAACTGGAGGACTTGATCATCTTTCACGAGTTTCTGAAACACTGATTTCTTTCCAATGCCGTACACACGAGAAGTTGAGTCACATCCTGTGAAGGCGTGCAGGAATAAGAGCTGGGTGCATAACTTATTTCCAAGAAGATGTTTCATCCGATTGATGTCATATACTTTCATACTGCTTCTTGATTGGTTGTCTGATCTAAAATATAGCGGCTTTCCATCTGGTATACAGTAATGGAGCAATAGCACCAACAAATCTGTGTCCTCTCCGATTAGTGTGGTGGAATATAGGATTGTGCTGTTTACGGCTGTCTTGGCAATGTCCACATCAGCGTCCCGCTCTGCTTGAATAACTGTACAGCCCACTTTCCTCAGTTCATCACCTATTAAGGTGATCAGCTGTTGTTTGTTACTACTGACAGATAAGAATTCATCTCCGTTTCCATGAAATTTAGTATCTCCGGTTAGGTTTACAGTTGGATAGCTGTTGGCATGTCTTCGTCTCTGTTGAGTGTTATCCTTTATCGAGGGACCTGCACCATACCCATCAAACACAACAGTTGCTGTTCCATAGTGTTTTGTTGTGAAGTCTGCATATGCTTTGGCTATTTTGCCATATGTATCTCCTTCCTCCACTTGAGCTTGTGCAGAAAGGATCCACCATCAAGCACATACCTTTCAGTCTTGAGGTGGGCTGAAGTTGAGGTGTCAGGTGCTCCTTCACTTGCCCGTGTCTTGGTACAGTGGTCGTTGATGGCTTGAGCGAGCTGAGGCTTGTCAGCCTTCCTCAAAATCTTGTTGTCCTCAAAGAGGGATGGCGGGTATGGACTGAGCTCAAAACTCATCACGTCCTCAAGTGACAAATCTCCTGTCTGGTATGCTACAAGGAACCGCTGGAACAGCACACTGGGGTCGATGGTTCTGAGGAGCAACCTGGAGAGCTGTAGAACTTCCCAGGGTCTTTGCTTTCTCTGTCCTTTTGATGGAAAAGGAAAACACAGGTTGTCCAATCATTCTCTTGATAATTTTGTTCCCAATAGCTTCATATTCATGCACGTTGACGTCTTCGTTTGCCACGATACCATTTATGATGTTTCTTAATGTAGGGTCAGAGGAGAATGGAGAAAATGCAGTCAACTTTGTGCTTAACTTTGAAAGGTCGGATGCGTCTTTTTCAATTCTGGCACCAGTTGCTTCTATGTGCTGTTCGCTTGTTGCGTATGTGACATCATTGAAGTCCTGCATGGCGACGTTGACCTCAGATGTTATGGGGGCAGACATTGTCCACAATGCTCGCTGTTCCTCTGTCATCTTGCTGCCATGAGTCAAGCCCCCGGTGCCTTTTAGTGATCTCATGAGCGTTTGTTCGATGACTAGATCACAGCTAAGGCCTGCCCAAAATTGGTTTGTTCGCCGGATCACATGAAAACCATTTTAAAACTTTTCATATACTTCTGGGTGTTTGTTCTCCAGTTCATTCATTTCTTGTACGTAGAGATAAGCGGACTTCAGGTAGTTGTAATGTCCAGCTGCTGCAAATATTGGCAAGGCATCAGCAACAGCTTGTAAGTGAGCCTTCCAAGACCCAGTGCGATCTGCCTTGAACATTGCCTGAGCAGTATGGAGCATCTTCTGATAACCCAGCCAAAGCTTACTCGTTTTAGAGTTTGCAACAAGTTCCGATTTCTTCTTTTCAAGTTCATCAGTGATCTTTACAACTGAAGCTGATTCTTCAAGACTGTCAAGAGAGATGTCACCCGTTAGCAAGGACGAATACAGTTTCTCAATCTCTTCTACTTGAAGCATGAACTCAGGCTTTTCGTTTGCTACAGATGCCACAATCATTCCATGTAGACACTTGCTCACTAGCAGATGGCCACGGAATGCCCTCTGAACAGATTTTCCGGACATCATATGAACTACAGCATTTTCACCATACACCAGTTCCAGAATGTTTTTGAGTCCTGTACCTGCCATCAACGTGCCTATTGCTCCAAGCAGATTCATGAACGTGTGGAATGTACCCAGCCTAAGCACGATCCCCTTCAAATGGCTGTTCTCTGGTGCAGCACTGATTATCTCGGCAGCTTTCCAGTACAGCGGTTGATCAAACGTGATCACAGGTGGGGCATTGTGTCTGGTGGCTATGTTGGACAGGAAGTCCAAAGTGGACAGAATGCAGGACTTGTCCCTGAGTACATATCAATCATTGGCAAATACAGAATGGAGGATGTGCCAGGATGTGTCTCTCCTGCATGAAGGATGTGCATCATCCCCTGCCAGCCTGGTACCTTCTGCTTGAAGTGGAAGGATAGCTCCCAGAGGATGTCAACTGTCATGTCACAAACTCGGAAATCTGGGAGGTCTAGAAACTTGATATTGCGAAGAACATTTTTGGCAAAGCCATATTCTTTGATATCAATTTTTTGACATCTGTACAATGTTCAGTTCTATGTTCTTTTTTCTTGTCACTTGATGACTTGATTTTCTACTAGGAGTCAATGCAGCAATCATGCCCATTCCATGAAAGGTACCTTTACCGTCAAGGGTGATGATGTTGTGATCTACATTGTCACCGGCAAACAATACTGATACCGGTATGTCAGAAACACCTGTTTCTTCAAGTAGCAAATCGGGAGTGACACAGCTTGCAGCATTCTTTTCAAACCGCAGTACTTCAGCATATGACGAGCTGTACCCCATATTGCACAGTGTTTCCACAAGGAATTTTGACCGATATATGTGATGAACCTGCACAGCGAGACCAATCTGGAGTGGTGCAATGATAGCCCGAGGTCTGACTGCTTGTACAATAGCTTGTCCAATACTAGCCACTTTATGTTGCGTGTTTTTTTCAAACAAACAGACAATTCAGCATATTTCGAAGTGCATCTGGAAGAAAAGCTAGTGCAGAGTCAAGTTCAAGTTCTGATTTTGGGTAGTGATCAGTAACAGATGGCACACCTGTTTTGATATCACTCTTGATCAGCCTTGCTGCCGTCTCAATTATGGCTTTTGTGACTCTTCGTCTACTTCTCGCTGTGCATCTTTGTAAAATGACTGGAGTATGTGTGATGTTTTCTCCCTGAATGTAACTATGTCATTGAGGCCGTCTCCTTCAGCAATATAGACGGAGTTTCCATATCTTTCCACCATTTTCTTTTTCAGATAGTAGCTTGTGTATGGAAGAGAATTTTCTTGTAAGGAACTCTTCCATTTTGCCCCGAAGGTACGAAATAGTCATCTGTTCCTCATCATTCATTTCGAAATAAGAACACATTCTGGAGAATGCCTGTTCTTGATCACTGTCTCTCGGACGTCCAGATTTCCTAATTGTTGAATCTGGTCCACTACGAAAGTGCACTGGTACATCACGCCCAGTGCGGAAATGGACACTACACTGATGATGATATATGCAGTCAGCTGCATGAAGATCTCTACCATAACACTCAATCCGCCCTTTCACTGTGAATGACCAATCATCGGTCCGATTCTCACAGCACTCCAGAATGGTTTTGGTAAAGTCGTCGGTCTTCACATGACTGTAGTCAAAACTTCCAAGGCGGACCGTTGTTCCACAGAACAAGCAGTCTGATTTACTGTTGAAGGGCCCGGTCAACACACGTGAACTTCGCTTCATGGACGGTTTGGATGGTTCTTGTTTCTTCTTCTGATTCAGGATATCATGTTGATTTATGTACCGTTTACGACAATCTGTGTGTACCTTGCATCCAGCTGCCACATGAACATCGTCATCTCTCTGAACGCTGGCTGCGTTGATGCCATCAGCGCCCTTCTGACGAATTTGTACAACATCACTTCCATCTTCAAGCCCCTCCTTACAAACTGGACACCTATCTTCGTAAATCTCAGGAGCATTCATGATTTCAACCTGAAAGATAAAAAAAAAAAAAAAATCAAGGAAAGAGCATTCGAAGGAAGGGATACTCAATCAGAGTGTGGGACGGTCACGTGACATGAAGTACATTACATCTAATTACTGGCAAGATAAGACTCAAAACTCCTTCGTTAGAATTTGACAAATGATGGGTGATTGCCTAACATAGGTTTGATTGTATACAGACATTTCATTGATTTCAGGCCTAAAATTTCAGATTTCAGGTTCAATACTGATCAAATCTGAATTTCGTTGACACCAGTGGATAGCTGACCCCTTAAAACCAATGACTAGAACCAACAATGGTGTTTCTATGTCAATAATTGAAGAAGTTATAGCTCCTTTCGTGATTTCGATGCTCGGCGGCGGCCATCTTGAAAATGACTCGGTTTTAACCCATTTCCGGATGTCAGATTTTGGTAGACTTTCTTTCTGTTGATCAGTATATCCTGTGGGATTGAAAACCACTGAGAAACCTTTTGTTGCAATTTGTTGTGGGTTGGGTGACTGTTTCTCATAAATTGACCCGTCTAATAGTGATAAACCAAGTGGAATATGGGGAAGGAAAAGCAAAAGTACTGTATGTTAAAATGCATATTAATAAAAAAAAAGTTAACAATCATTGTAACATATGTGCCACCAAAAATAAATTCATTGACCAATCAAGAAAATAAAGACATGATAGATGACACAATAAGGAGTCTAACGAGAATCGTTAAAGAAAGGAGAAAAGTGATATTAGTAGGAGATTTCAACTGTAAAGAAGTGGACTGGGAAAATTATGAAAGTGGCATGGGGAAGAAGCCTGGGAGAAAGATTCTGAACCTAATGATAGACAATATGATGGACCAGAGAGTAAAGGAATGCACAAGATTCAGAGGAAACGACGAGCCGGCGAGATTGGACCTAGTTTTTACAAGGGGTATACAAATGAATGATGATATAAGATATAAGTGCCCATTGGGAAAGAGTGACCATGTAATATTAGAAATGGATATAGAAGAGGGAAAGGAAGATAGAGACGATTCATACAAAGGAGACCGATTAAATTACAGAAAGGCTGATATTGAGAATCTCAAGAACTATTTAAAAACGTAAACTGGGAGGAGATGGAAAACTCAGAGACGATGCAAGAGAAGTATAACTTATTTTTGGAAATATACAAAACAGGAGTCAGGGAATATGTCCCGAAATATAGACCTAAAGAAGAAGGAAAGAAAGATTGGTTTAATGCAAGGTGTGCTAGGGCAAAGGAGAAAAGAGATGGAGCATGGAAAAGGTGGAGGAGAAATAGAAATCCAGTAAATAAGGAAAACTTCAAGGCAGCGAGAAATGAATATGTTAAGGTGAGGAAGGAAGAGGAAAAGAACTTTGAAAAGGACATTGTTGAAAAATGTAAGGAGCAACCAAAATTGTTCTACAGATTCATAAATGGAAAAATTAGGCAAAAGAAACAATAGAAAGGTTAAAAGGAGAGAACGGGATGGTGGAAGACCCAAAAGTATGGCAGAACTATTAAATAATAAATTCCAGGAGGTCTTTACTAAGGAATCCAAATTTGAAAGGCCACAGGGTAATAGAGAGACAGTCTATATGAAAGAGATTAAAGTAACCAAGCTTGAAATAAAAGAGTTAATGAAGGAACTGGATGAAGAGAAGGCAATGGGACCGGATGAAGTCTCAGGCAGAATACTGAAAGAATGTAGGGAAGAACTAGCAAGTCCTATATACATCATAAAATGCTCAATAGAAAATGGAACAGTACCAGTAGAATGGAAAAGAGCTGAGGTGGTTCCCATATATAAGAGCGGAAGGAAGGAAGAACCTTTAAATTGCAGACCGGTATCACTAACTATTGTAATATGCAAGATGTGTGAAAGAATAATAAAGAAACAATGGATCGAGTTCCTTGAAGACAACAAATTAATATCAAATAGCCAATTTGGTTTTAGAAAAAGACGGTCGTGTGTAACTAATTTATTGAGTTTTTATTCTAGAATAGTTGAGAGAGGGATGGGTTGACTGTATTTATTTGGATTTAAAAAAGGCGTTTGACAAAGTGCCACATGCAAGATTACTATGGAAGTTAGAGGAGAAGGGTGGCTTAAAAGGAAGCACATTGAGATGGATAGAAAATTATTTGAGGGGGAGAGAAATAAGGATGGTAGTTAAAGATATGAAGTCCAAGTGGAGAGCAATACAAAGCGGAGTGCCACAGGGGTCAGTATTGGCACCAATACTTTTCCTCATTTATATTAACGACATGCCAGAAGGAGTGAACAGCTACATAAATCTGTTTGCAGATTATACGAAACTGTGCAGAGTTATAAAGCAAAAGGAGGATTGTGAAATACTGCAAGAAGACCTAAATAAGATCTGGGAATGGAGTAAAAGTGGAAATGGAATTCAATGTGAACAAAAGCCATGTCATGGAAATGGGAAAGAGTGAAAGACGACCCTGGGAATCTATAAGATGGGAGATGGAGTAGAACTGGAGAAAGTAAAAAAGGAAAAGGACTTAGGAGTGACGATGGAAGAAAACAATCAACCGGTAAGCCATATTGATAGAATTTTTAGAGAAACATATAATTTGCTAAGGAATATTGGAGTAGCATTTCACTACATGGACAAAGAAATGATGAAGAAATTGATAAGTACTATAATAGGAACCAGATTGGAATATGCAGGAGTAGTGTGGACCCCTCATAAAAAGAAACACATAGAAAGTTAGAGAGACTACAAAAAATGGCTACAAGAACGGTTCCAGAATTTGAAGGGATGACATATGAGGAGAGACTAAAGGCTATGGATCTACCAACCCTGGAACAAAGAAGGGAGAGAGGAGATCTGATACAAGTTTATAAATTGATCAACGGAATGGACCAAGTGGATAATGAGAAACTGATCCTGAAAGAAGAATATGACATTCGAAGCACAAGATCACATAGTAAAAAGCTGAGAAAAGGAAGATGTCTGAGAGATGTTAAAAAATATAGTTTCCCGCAAAGATGTATTGAGACGTGGAACAGTTTAAATGAAGAAGTAGTGTCTGCAACGAGTGTGCATACTTTTAAAGTAAGATTGGATAAGTGTAGATATGGAGACGGGGCCACACGAGCATAAAGCCCAGGCCCTGTAAAACTACAACTAGGTAAATACACACACACACACACACACACACACACACACACACACACACACACATACATACATACACACACACACACACACATAAGCTTATCTACAGATGACACAAAGTTACTGAAACGAGTGGAAAATGACGTGAATTTTGAAATGCTACTAAAAGATTTGAGTAAGATGCACGTGTGGAGCAAGAAATGGGAAATGGAACTTAACGCAAAAAAGGGCAAAGTGATGGAACTAGGGAAAAGCATAAGACGACAAACGAAAACTTACTTTAAGGGAGGGACAGTGGCGCCACCAGGGGGTGGCCGCAGCCACCCCTTCAAATCTGCTGGCCACCCCATTGGCCACCCCAACTGCAACTGCAGCACTGAGGATCCGCAACAGGCGAATAAAGTTGTAATAATAGTACTAGTAATATAAAATTCTTGAAATTATGACTTTTTAATTCTGGTGTGCCACCCCAAGATTTTAAGTGGCCCCCCCCCCCATGGCCACCGCTATGAAATTTTACTGCAGGCGCCACTGTGGAGGGATAGAGATTCAGGAATCAAAAGAGGAGAAAGACCTGACTATTACAGTAAATGACAATTTATCAGCAGAAAAACATGTAAACAACATAGCCAGTTACAAAGAAAAATGAAACGGGCATTTACCTATATAGATGAGGTGCCTCTGGCATTTTGCCTCTGCCAGTGGCGAGACTTGAGAAGGTATTATGCTGACTTTTCCTGGAATAGTTTCTGTGTCAGAGACCCATCTCTGTGTGCTGAACGCAAAACGGTGTTGATAGTGTCTGGCATGGAGGTGTACATTCCTCATTCTTTTTGTCAATCTAAATTTTTAAAATCTTGGTTTAACTCAGAATGTTCTTGTGCTATACATGATAGAGAGATTGCCCATAAAAGGTATCTGAGCCTTACATCACCTGAATCTCATGGATCTTATATTTCTGCCCAGAATCGTGCCAAATTTGTTCTTCAACTTAACAAACATTCCTTCATAAATAGTAAATGTCAAAATCTTTCAGACCAACTCTCCTCAAGACTTTTGGCATCTGGCAAAAAATTTCTCCAATAACTTTACTTTTTCACTTTTTTTCTCCTTTATTTCATCCTGATGGCACCACTGCCATCACATCTGTTTCTAAAGCTGAACTCTCCTCTCAAACCTTTGCTAATAACTCTATTTTGGATGATTCTGGGTTTGTTCCTCTATCTCCTCTTCCTCTGATTATTTCATGCCATCAATAATATTATTAAAGTTCTTTGTAATGATGCCCATGCTAGCCTAATCCCTCGGTAGGATTATGAACCTGATGTGGTCCCTCCTAATGGAGGTGCCTCTAGTATTTTACTTCTACCAATTGGGGGGACCAGAGGAGGTACTATGCTGATTTTTTATGGAATGATTACTGTTTCTGTGTCAGAGACCTTCTAAACCTGTTCTTATGTTATCTATACATGAAAGAGAGGTTTCCCCAAAAAAGTATTTGAGGCTTCCATCACCTGAATCTCATGCACTTCATAATTCTGCCTGGAATCAAATCAAGACCGTTCTTCAACTTGCTAAACATTTCTTCATTAACCCCATCCTGGCGGCTGGGCAGATGTGTGCACTACCATATAAAAAAATTGTGTATATCTAGGCTCTTGACTTTCATTCATTCATATATAGTTTTTCTGAAAATGGGCATTCCAGATCAACATCTATATAAATATAGACTCTTTCGCAAAACTAAACAAACAATTGAATCTATATATATATATATATAGACTCTGCCATAGGACTAAACAAATAATTGAATCTATATACAGATGTTATTTGTTTGACTGGAGATAACGTATGTCAATATATTTATATCAACCTTTGCGATGTAGTACTCACATTCAAGACTTCTGACCTGGATGTAATTTACTTCCACTTTTCTTTATATTTTTCAAGTACTCATTTTGTACCTATTCATTTTTATGCAATGTTCCTGGCGTGTGATACAGTTCTTTCTCTTTGAAATAATAGACTGATAATAGGAGAAAGTAAAAAAATAAATAAATGATCATTCCCATTATTAGCTTATGTGCATAGAACATACACCACTAACAATGCACAAGCGGTGACCAGCCTTGAGAGACAATGTTGGCAAGTGTCTGGATATTTGAGATGCCAAATAATGATTTATTTTATGAATTTTGTTACTTGCAAGGAATAGTCTACATATAGATCATGCTACAACATAGTGAGGTAAAATCAGAACATACGTCTGTCGATATATATAGATGATACAACAAAATATTCCAATTTTGAAACATCTATACATAGATCTTCCGGAAGAGGTTAATAGAAAATATCAGTCTTAAAAAAAAATAAATAAAAAATAAAAAACTACCCTAGGAATTTCTGGCATGTGGCCAAAAATATCTTCAAGAACTTCATCTTTCCCATCTTTATTTCATCCTGATGGCACCACTGCCATCTCATCTGTCTCTAAAGCTGCTAAGAACTATACCTTGGATGATTCTGGGCTTGCCATTGTTTCTTTTCTTCCCTTTGACTACTTCATGACTATGATTAAAATTCTTTGCAATAATGTTTTTTTTTTCTTTTTTTCATGCCCTCATTGACCTAAACCCTCAGAAGGCTTACAGACCTAATGGAGCCTCTCATTGTTTTCAAAAATTGTGCCTCCACGCTTGCACCTTGCCTGGCTAAACTCTTTCAACTATGCCTAAAAACATCTACCTTTCCTTTGTGCTGGAAGTTTGCATACATTCAACCTGTGCATAAAAAGGGTGACATTGCTAATCTCTCCAACTACTGTCATATTGTTTTAATCTCTTGCTTGTCTAAGGTTTTTTAATCTAACCTCAATAGGAAGATTAATTCTCTTATTCTTTTTTATTTCATTTTTACTTGTTTCATCTATTCATTATTTTCTCTTTCTTTAACTACAGCTTGGGTACAGTTGCCGGATGTCACCAATTAGGGAAGAAAATGTAAGATATGGTGAAAACTTAATGTGCTCCAACATGGTCTCCCCGATTCTTTATTCCACTACCTGCTCCAATCTGTGATCAAAACACCCGAAGATGCTTTGTACGCTGCTTTACATGGCATTATTTCATGTACTCATGTCTCCCTACATCATGCTAGGAATAATGTATACCTTAACATAGTTCAGCTGAGTCTAGTATGTAGTTTTCGAAGCGCTCTATGACAAAGCACTTAATTTCCTAATGACTTGCCTCTTTTTGTTCATTTATTATAGATTTTTTTTTCAAGCATATATGTCTGTCTTTCTTTTTCAACATTATAAATCAATTGCACTTTTCATAGAAGCTTACTACTTGTCTGTGAAATTTAATAAAATATACGATATATGCTTGCATGTAATTCAACCAATCTCTGTCAGTATTTGAATTTACAGAATATATAATTGTTACCTTTACATAATTCTACTCATTTAATTTTAATATTATTTTCTTTACCTAATTGCCAATGTTGATAATCTTGGTATTTATGAATTTATTTCTTATTGAGTTTCTTGATTTACTATTCCAATAAATATATACAAATAAATTGATGAAATACACACACACACACGGCCCGGTAGCTCAGTGGTTAGAGCGCTGGCTTCACAAGCCAGAGAACCGGGGTTCGATTCCCCGGCCGGGTGGAGATATTTGGGTGTGTTTTCTTTCACGTGTAGCCCCTGTTCACCTAGCAGTGAGTAGGTACGGGATGTAAATCGAGGAGTTGTGACCTTGTTGTCCCGGTGTGTGGTGTGTGCCTGGTCTCAGGCCTATCCGAAGATCGGAAACAATGAGCTCTGAGCTCGTTCCGTAGGGTAACGTCTGGCTGTCTCGTCAGAGACTGCTGCAGATCAAACAGTGAATTACACACACACACACGCCCGGTAGCTCAGTGGTTAGAGCGCTGGCTTCACAAGCCAGAGGACCGGGGTTCGATTCCCCGGCTGGGTGGAGATATTTGGGTGTGTCTCCTTTCACGTGTAGCCCCTGTTCACCTAGCAGTGAGTAGGTACGGGATGAAAATCGAGGAGTTGTGACCTTGTTGTCCCGGTGTGTGGTGTGTGCCTGGTCTCAGGCCTATCCGAAGATCGGAAATCATGAGCTCTGAGCTCGTTCCGTAGGATAACGTCTGGCTGTCTCCTCAGAGACTGCAGCAGATCAAACAGTGAAACACACACACACACACGGTAGCTCAGTGGTTAGATCGCTGGCTTCACAAGCCAGATGACCGGGGTTCGATTCCCCAGCCTGGTGGATATTTGGGTGTGTCTCCTTTCACGTGTAGCCCCTATTCACCTAGCAGTGAGTAGGTACACGATGTAAATCGAGGAGTTGTGACCTTGTTGTCTCGGTGTGTGGTGTGTGCCTGGTCTCAGGCCTATCCGAAGATCGGAAACAATGAGCTCTGAGCTCGTTCCGTAGGGTAACGTCTGGCTGTCTCGTCAGAGACTGCAGCAGATCAAACAGTGAATTACACACACACACACACACACACATATATATATATATATATATATATATATATATATATATATATATATATATATATATATATATATATTGTCCTGGTACCAGTGGCACCAAAGATAATGCAGGTGTGATGGAAAGAAACACCAGGGGAAAGCTTTCCTGTGTTTATTGTAGGAATACAAAATACTTGATAGCGAGCGCATGGAGGCTTGATGAGTAGCCGGCGGCCAGACTTGTAGTCTGGGCGCCTTGAATGAAGCTTGTAGCTTGCGTGATGATGCAGAATTAGTCTACACACTGGAGTGTGACTGTAGACAGTAGACTGTAGAGGTAGACTGTCTGTGCTTGACAGGAGGACCAGTCAAAGAAAGGCAGGCAGGTAGATTGCCAGGCGAGCGTGAGTGTACTCGTGTGGCGTGGCGTGGGGTAGCGGAACAATATACAGCCACGGCCGCAGTACTACGGTACACATTACATTAAGTAGTGTCCATCATATTGCTCGACCACGCTAACGAAGGTGTCCTCACCAAGCACTCTAGTCAATACTTAAACACTTCAAATAGAACAATAATAATAATAAGACATGTCATACAATGCACTGAGCAAAATAAATATCACATAGGTGTGAGAACAATAATATTATTGAGAAAATATAGTTAGTTTGCAAATAAACAGCAATAACATGATATGGTAAGTATAACATGGCTAAATATATTAATTTGATGCAATTTCAAAAGTAAGATGCATTATTGAACAAAAATTTACACATTTATGGTAATGACTAGTAAATATATAACATACAAAATTTGTATAGAGACATAGAAATGATACATGATCATGTATAATGAAATCACTGAAACAGGAACAATGTTACATACATGTGTAAAAATGTGGTGTTACATATGGTGAATAAAGTGTATGTGTCAAATATTGTTTCATACATATAATACATCTAATAATTATATATATATATATATATATATATATATATATATATATATATATATATATATATATATATATATATATATATATATAATGTAATTGAGCATAAATGAAAAGCATGAAAAGATGATAAAAAAAAAAAAAAAAAAAAAAAAAAAAAAAAAAAAACAAGCAAACAAACACTCAACTCTAAATAACATAAATCACCTACATACCACAAGTTGAGTAGCTAATTCAACTTGGATAGAGCAGATAACAATGTATAACAGTAGAGGTGCTGCTAAAACAAAATGTGATGAATGTTGCATTAATAGTGAAGTTACATACATATAATAAGTACATGATAAATATAAGTGACACTAGCAAAAAAAAAAAAAATATTATGTAGGTAGGGAGAAAGTGAAATGTTACTATAAATTTAGTAATAAAAAAAGTAAATTGGGATGTAAAAAATGTAACTGCAAATGGAACCCCCCATTAAACACACGCTATACCCTAGGGCCACGCCTGTGTGTTAAGGCCTGAGAAGCATGAATATGTCTTCTGATAAATCAAGCAAATTTACAGTAAAAAAAATATATTACCTACATGACATTAATCCCTCCCCATGTGTCATCTGGGGACAGTACATAAGAATATAATATAATGCAATAAAACATAATGCAATACAACATAATATAATATAACATGATATAATATAAGAGATACAATATAAGAGATACACTTCACACACCTGTACGTGTCCGCAAATTGTAAGGACATGAAGGTAGAACAGGTGAAGAATCAGAAGTGTATGTTGTTGAAGACTGTGTAGTCTGTACAGGCATGTGTGTAGAAGTAGAAGAAGGTGACAGTGGAACATCACTCTTCTTCAGACGATCAACATGCACTATCTCTGAAATATTAGACTCTGGGTCAAGAATTTTAAATTTGTTGCCGCGCATACGTTCAACTATACGGTAAGGACCTGAAAATTTAAATTAAGCTTTGATTGACGCTCAGGAGTAGATTTATACACAATGTCATTGACTTGAAGAGTTACAGGTGTAGCACTCGTGTTGACGCTGGATAATTTCAGTACGAGATGCTTGAAGATTACGTCGTACAGACTCATGAATAATTTGAAAAGCTTTCAGCTGATTTTTAGCATAATCATCTAAAGAGTAAACAGGTATATGAGGCTGAAGCAATAGATCATAGGGCAAACGTTTCTCTGAGCCATAGATGATATAATGTGGTGTTTTTCCTGTGGAAGCATTAATTGATCCATTAATTGAAGCTGCAACATGTGGAAGCCAATCTTGCCAGGAGTCATGAAGTTGACTCACTACATGGCGAAGAACATCTAGAATCTTTTTATTAGCGCGTTCCACTATACCATTTGAGGCTGGATGCTGCACAGAAACAAAAGTTTGTGTTATGTTATATTGTTTACAAATATTTTGCAAAATCTCATTTTTAATTCTGTCCCATTATCACTGAGTAAAACAGTTGGTGTAGTATATGGACATAAAAGATTTGTTACTAAAGCATGTGCCACAGCATTCGAAGACTTGTTCTGCAAAGGAGCTAACACTACAAAGCGGCTGAAATAATCTACACAGACAAGGACATAAGAGGAACCTTGCCGACTGCATGGTAGTTGCAATAGGTCAATAGCGACAGTCTCAAAAGGACCTGCTGGAGTAGGATACTCTAAAATAGGCGCCGTATTAGTGTTACCTTTGTGCTGTGCGCAAGAAACACATTGAGATACATGGGTAGTTATATCTAGACGCATTTTTGGCCAATAATACTTGAGGCGAGCCATAGCAAGAGTTTTGTCTCTACCTGGATGACCTGCTTGTGGCGCGTCATGAACAAAATGCAAAACTGTAGGGACAAGAGATTCTGGAATGACAATTTGTTTTACTTCACGGTCGTAGACTTGTACTGTACGCGTGAGAATGTCATTATGAATATCAAGTTCTCTCAATGGAATAGGCAATTTAGGCAAACTTGTTTCATCACCAGATTCTAGTGCATAAATGACTTTACTCCAAATAGGGTCATTACGTTGAGCTAACGTTAAGTCTTGGTGAGAAAAATTATGAACTTGTGTCACTGCGGCAATAGCTACATTACGAGAAAGAGCATCTGCGACGAGATTAGCACGTCCAGGTAAATATTTTATCTCTGCTTGGAACTGCTCAACTGTTTGGAACCATCTGGCGAGTCTACCTGTAAGGTTCTTCTCTGAGAAAAGTTGAGTTACAGCAGAATGATCAGTATAAACAGTGACTGGATAATTGTAAATGATATCACGAAAATGTTTGAGAGCCCATACTACAGCGAGTGCTTCCATGTGAGTTACAGAATAGTGTGACTCTGCTTTGTTAAGAACACGACTAGCAAAAGCAATCACATGTGGATGCTGACCTTTAACTTGTTGCATCAAGACAGCTCCTATTGCAAAAGATGATGAGTCCGTGCAAATTGTGAACGGTAAGGAGTAATCTGGAAATGCTAGAACAGGAGGCTGTGTTAAACAAGTCTTTAGTTGATCAAAGCTTTGCTGTTGTTCTGAAGTCCATTGAAAAGGTACATCTTTCTTTTTAAGTTCATTTAAAGGATGAGCAATGGATGCAAAATTTTTTTTATAAATGCACGGTAATAACCTGCAAGACCTAGAAATGAACTGACTTGTGCTGTAGTTCTAGGCACTGGAAAGTCTTGAATAGCTTTTACTTTATCTGAAGTAGTATGAATTCCTTGACAATCAACATGTCCCAAAAATTCAATGCAGGATCTGAAAAATTGACATTTAGGCAAATTGAGCTTAAGGCCTGCTGTTGTGAATTTTTGAAAAACTTGAGATAATTTCTCTAAGTGTGTGTCAGTATCTTTAGAGACAAGAATGAGATCATCCATGTATACAAATAAACCATTACCAATGAGACCATGGAACATAGAGTTTACTAATCTTTGGCAAGTTAGAGGTGAATTGCGTAAACCCATTGGACAGCGAAGCCATTCAGTGTTAAACAAGTCTTTAGTTGATCAAAGCTTTGCTGTTGTTCTGAAGTCCATTGAAAAGGTACATCTTTCTTTTTAAGTTTATTTAAAGGATGAGCAATGGATGCAAAATTTTTTTTATAAATGCACGGTAATAACCTGCAAGACCTAGAAATGAACTGACTTGTGCTGTAGTTCTAGGCACTGGAAAGTCTTGAATAGCTTTTACTTTATCTGAAGTAGTATGAATTCCTTGACAATCAACATGTCCCAAAAATTCAATGCAGGATCTGAAAAATTGACATTTAGGCAAATTGAGCTTAAGGCCTGCTGTTGTGAATTTTTGAAAAACTTGAGATAATTTCTCTAAGTGTGTGTCAGTATCTTTAGAGACAAGAATGAGATCATCCATGTATACAAATAAACCATTACCAATGAGACCATGGAACATAGAGTTTACTAGTCTTTGGCAAGTTAGAGGTGAATTGCGTAAACCCATTGGACAGCAAAGCCATTCATAGTGACCTGTAGGAGTAGAGAAAGCTGTTACAGGACGACTTTCTTTTGATAATGGAATTTGCCAAAATGCTGACTTGATGTCAAGTGTTGAAAATACTGTATTTCCACTACCAATGTTTTGTAAAAGCTCAGAAAGTACTGGTAAAGGATAATGATCAGGTTCCGTGACTGTGTTAACTTTCCTGAAGTCAATGACAACACGGTAAGAGTTGTCTTTCTTCTTTACTAGTAGTAAAGGTGAGGTCCAAGGAGAATAAGACTCTTGTATAATGCCTTCTTGAAGCATGTTCTGGACTAACTTATCAGCAATCTGTCGCTGAGAATGAGGTAACCTATAAGACTGTACGTACACTGGACGTGTGTCAGGTTTCAGCTCAATGTGGTGCTGAACTCTATTTGTAACACCAAGAGGCTCACCAGGAAGAGCAAAAGCTTCCCTATGGTTCACAAGTAAGTTAATAAGATTACATTTCATGTCAGGAAAATCCATAACTTGTATGAGGCTCAAGCTGAGAAGCAATATCTTCAGCACTTTGAGAAGACGACTGAAGATACAGCTGCTATACATGTTGTGAAGTCCTGCAATGAAGTTGCATCAATAACTGTAACTGAATCTAAGTGAACTCCATCTCTGAGGGTGATAGAAGAGCCATTAAGATTTGTTACTAAAGCAGAAGTAACATTATCCTTGTGTACAGACGACAAGGTACTTTCTAATGCTAGACGCTTCACTCTTGAAGTGTCAGGGTGCGATAACACAAAGGAACCTACAGGGGCATACTTGACACGCACTGATATAACGCGAGCACTCGTAGGGCCCACATATTGATCACCAATAACAACAGCTGCACTCATTTTAGGTACACACTCAGAACACTTTGATTCAACTGCATTAGCAGCTGGACTCGTGGGAGAGGGGACTCTTCAAAGTGTACACGTTTAGTGGTGACATTTAAGATAAATTTAGGGTTAGATGTAGCATAACAAAGTTCATCCTTATAAGAAAGTGCCTGATAGTTAGGATGAAGAGAAATATCATTTTCTGCAAGTGTATGTTCTGGACTAACTAAAAGAGCATCACACTGCAAGGAAAAATTTGAAACTATGTGAAATTTTGCAAGAAAGGTAGAATCATGAGGGTGAAAAGAAATAGGTAGGAGAACACTTCCTATAACGTGTAATGGAGAACCTTCAACACCTTTGAAAGCGCGTTGACATTGTTGAAAGGAAAGCTTATACAACTGAAACAGTTTGAGATATGCACTTTCTGTGATTAAGCTAACATCTGCACCTGTATCCATACAGACAGAGATTGGTGTGCTGTATGTGTAACATTGAAAGTTCTGACGGTGAGAATTATTAGATGTTAGAGAAGGAACACATAGTGACGCTGTGTTAAGTTGTGTAGCTAGTCCTTCGCTTTGTGAAAGGCAGCTTGCTGAAAATTTGACTGTTGCGTGACAGTTTGTTGCTTTTGAAGTCTGAGTGTTGTTCTACACTCCTCAGTAGGATGTGTACAATTGCCATGGATCATACAGTAGTATGATGGAGGCAAGATCACTGTTTTAGTGGTATCAGAGTGACTACCACGTGACCAAGACCTATAACGCTGTGATTTCTGGTCTCGTGACAACTGTCTGGAACGAGTGTCATGGTCACTGCGTGAATTTGACTTCATAGATGAAGCTGTGGTGCTATACTGAGCATTTGATTTTTCATGACGTTGTTTTTGAAAGCCAATCAGGAACCGTCTTCACTGGAGATCAAATATGGCGCGCCTATTTACACGGGAAGACACTCACTGGTACTCTAAAAATATTCACAGAAAATTAATCACTGTGGTTATAAAGTTTTACTCACGACAGGTGATACTTTTATGAAGTAGCAGAGATGTATAGATGTCCTCAGCTCCACGAAAAATCCTTGCCAGGGGCGGTAGGCTGGGGGGAGCAGGAAGGGACGGACAGCGTCACTAGGCTGCAATGTGGCGGTGATGTCCTGATCACGGGCTGTGGGCGGCCACCAGCTGCCACCATCTAATGTCCTGGTACCAGTGGCACCAACGACATATGCAGGTGTATTGGAAAGAAACACCAGGGGGAAGCTTCCCTGTATTTATTGTAGGAATACAAAATACTTGATAGCGAGCGCGTGGAGATTTGATGAGTAGCCGCGGCCTGAGACTTGTAGTCTAGGCGCCTTGAATGAAACTTGTAGCTTGCGTGATGATGAGAATTACAGTCTACACACTGGAGTGTGACTGTAAACAGTAGACTGTAGAGGTAGACTGGCTGTGCTTGACAGGAGGACCAGTCAAAGAAAGTCAGGCAAGTAGATTGCCAGGCGAGCGTGAGTGTACTCCAAACTGCGTTGAGTACAACTGAATGTGTGGCGTGGCGTGGGGTAGCGGAACAATACACAGCCACGGCCGCAGTACTACGGTACACATTACATTAAGTAGTGTCCATCATAATATATATATATATATATATATATATATATATATATATATATATATATATATATATATATATAGATAGATAGATAGATAGATAGATAGATAGATAGATAGATAGATAGATAGATAGATAGATAGATATATATAAATAAATATATATATATATATATATATATATATATATATATATATATATATATATATATATATATATATATATATATATATATATATATATATATATATATATATATATATATATATACACATGTACAGTTTACTGTACATGTGTATGTGTTTATTCATTTTAACTGGCTGTTCGAGTATCAAGTTCGACTGCCGATACCTATAAATCAGGTCCTTCGTCCTAAACTTAGCAAGAAAACTTGTTTAAAAATTTTTCAGTGTCATTTTTTTCTTTTTTTCATTGCTTCATAACGTTATAGAAGGCTGTTGATGGATAACGTAGAAGAAGAGGGAAGAACGTTGGGGAGAAAGCGGGAAGTTCCCGGAGGACGAGTCACCATCCATAAAAACGTCTGGTAACTTTTCTCCTGGTGATTTCTGTGAACCCACTAGTGGAGGGTTGTGGTTCACTCATCACTCTCACTAGATTCCTTATTTTCATCACTAATAAACCTCTATTTGGTGCCATTTTAAGTTTCTAAATGAAAAAAATACAAAAAGAAAGCAGAAGAATGTTGTTTTTCTCATGAATGCAGGACTAGGAATCCAGAATACCGGAATACTGGTATTTTCCTTCGGTAATACCGATATCAGAACAGGGCAATGGCGGCGGCAGGAAGAGAGATGCCAGATATTTCTTTACAACCAATTGTTGGGACATTTGATTACCTGATATTTTCACCACTCATAAGCTTTTAGTGTTATTGTAAGTTTCAAAATTAAAAACAACAGATAGAACGCAGGGGAATGTTATTTTGACAACCGCAGCAGCACAACTGGCGGAGGGGTGAAAGAAGAGGCCTTTGTTTGTTTACAACCAGGTATTTTTCGAGTATCAAATCGAACTTTTGGGTTCGAGTATTGAAAAGTTTGACTTAAAACATTCGAGTATTGAGTCTCTGCTGTGTGTGTGTTTCACTGTTTGATCTGCTGCAGTCTCTGACGTGTGTGTGTGTGTGTGTGTTATATATATATATATATATATATATATATATATATATATATATATATATATATATATATATATATATATATATATATATATATATATATATATATATATATATATATATATATATATATATATATATATATATATATATATATATATATATATATATATATATATGGTATGTTACTTTTTCATGGAGAAGTACACATACATATACTCTATAAAATTACCAACTGGCAACTTCCTATGTTTTGTGGTTTGTGTAATAGCGGTGATTGTGGTGGAACCTGTCTGATCCGGTTTGCCGATCTCCGAGCACGTGTCACGATGCAAGGAAACATGGAGCAACGTTACGCCATCAAATTTTGTGTTAAACTTAAGAAAACAAAACAAGAAGCTTATGGATTGTTAAAAGAAGCCTATGGGGATGAAAGGATGAGCCAAGCAAGTTTCTACCGGTGGTTTAACAGATTTTCTGAAGGAAATGAACAAGTTGAAGATGAACCCAGATCTGGCGCACCAAAAAGTGCACGCAAGGAGGAAAACATTGAGGAAGTGCAAAGGTTAGTGATGCAAGACCGTCGAATATCTGTGAGGATGATATCTGAAGCTGTTGGCATTAGTACTGGCACAGTAGACAGTTCTGACCGAAGATCTGAAGCTTCACAAAGTCTGTGCCAAGTTCGTGCCAAAGATCCTCTCCGACGACCAGAAGCAGTTTTTGTGGAATGTTGCACCGACATTCTCGAAATGATAGAGGCTGATTCAGCTTTCCTGAATAAGGTAGTGACTTGTGATGAGAGATGGGTGTTCACCTATGACCCTGAGAGCAAACGGCAGAGTGCTCAGTGGAAGCACGCAAACTCCCCAGGCCCAAAAAGGCAAAGATGAGCAAGTATGGGTTCCTCAGGGTCAGTCTGTCAATAAGGAATATTATCTTACTGTTCTGAAAAGGTTCAGGGAGAAGATGAGGAAGAAGGTCAACCCCTGGTGACCACTTGGATGGCCGACAGGGAATGAAAGTGGGTGTGTCGTTGTCCTGTGCACTGTTCAGTCACTGTCTTACCTGTGCTTCAGCAGGTTGGCACAAACGACTTACCCTGAGCAGTTCTCGTACGTTCGGCAGCTGGCAGTGTGGCGAGGACCGGAGGGCTGACAGAGCAGATCCTCGCACAGACACGCTACAGGCACATACAGCTCAGGCACATACTCATACAGGCACAAGAAAACACAAGTAAAGTTTCTTCCTTTCACTAGTGAGAAACAATTACACACACAGCTGTAATGTCACAGGCGAAGGGGTTCACAAACAGAGGCGATGGATGGATGGATGGATTTTAAATATGGCGCCGCAACGGCTAAGGTCATTTCGCGCCGCTTCAATAATTTAAAATGACATAGTTAAAAAAAAACTATATAAAAACAGTTAAAAACAATACAGTATCTAAAACCTAAAAAAGACAATAAAACTAGATAAAATATTAAAATGCATATAATAAAATAAGAATAAAATTCAAAGCTTTGGGAGAAGGTCAGCTTCTCCCAAAAACTTAAAAACGTCATGGCCCTGGGCCAGACACTTCGGCCCAAGGACCTTTGAGATATAATAGACCGCTATCTCTACCGCGACAGCGGTAGAGGTAGCGGTGTCGTAACTAGATCAAACTAGGGCACTCTACCAACAGGTGCCGCACGGTGAGCGGCACCAAGCAGTCATCACAGTAAGGTTGAGGGTCCCTGGTCAGGAGGTACCTTTGTGTAAGGTACGTGTGACCTATACGAAGTCGCGCCAATAAAGTCTGTGTACGGCGATCACGGACATGGGTGTATGTCCACTGAGGGAGTGTGGAAGTAGTGATCTCTCCCATTTTCGAGGTTGCGAACCCCGTTAGCCATCTCCTCTGCCAAATTGCTGCAACCGCCACACGAATTACATGAAATACATCTCGAAACGGAACATGGGTAGGAGATGGAGCGCGACTTGCTGCCTCTTTAGCGAGGCGGTCTGCGTGTTCATTCCCTGGAACACCAACGTGACCAGGGAACCAACAGAAACCAATACGATATCCTCGTTTGGTGAGAAGATATAGCTACTTCAGGGCTGATAAAACCAAACAATTAAAGGAGACAGTGCAACAAAGAGCAGTAAGAGCACTGCGACAGTCACTAAAAATTGTAAAAGACAAAACAGGGAGAGTAAAAATTATCCATCCACTAATAGACTAGGTATTGGAGATTTCCGAAATGCACCCGTAGCCAAGCAGACCCCAGCATGATGCACGGAGACAAGCACACGTAGCCATGCATCCGTTGCGGATGAGTAGATCTCACAGCCGTATTCCAGCTTTGGAAGTATAAGTGCACTGTGAAGAAGCAGCAAAGTGTCCCTGTCCGCACCCCAAGAGGTGTGACTTAAAACCCGAAGAAGAAATAGTGCCGTCCTGCAAGATGCTTTAAGAGAACAGAAATGAGGAACCCAAGTAAGACGGTTGTCAAACAATAGGCCAAGATATTGAGTGGCCTCCACACATGAGATGCGTCTATTGCCTAAATATAAATCGGGATCTGGATGAACGCCACGATTACGACAAAAATGCATAGACACGGTCTTTGAGGTGGAGAAACGAAAACCATTTATGTTGGACCAACTGGACACCCGATTGATTGCCAGTTGGAGCTTTCGCTCAATCAGTGACATCCTAGCAGCAGCAAAAGAGATGCACAAGTCGTCCACATATAAGGAGCTGTGAACGCCATCCGGTAGAG
This sequence comes from Portunus trituberculatus, assembly GCF_017591435.1. Classification (NCBI taxonomy): domain Eukaryota; kingdom Metazoa; phylum Arthropoda; class Malacostraca; order Decapoda; family Portunidae; genus Portunus; species Portunus trituberculatus. The sequence continues at coordinate 9,849,446 of NC_059279.1, read as the reverse complement.
TATCTTTAACACCATTTATGGCGACTGCGAATAGCATAACACTAAGAATACTTCCCTGTGGGACACTGTCATTTAGAACAGTAGCATCAGAGAGAACACTCCCCACTCGAACCCGTAAAAGACGTCTCGATAAAAACTGCTGGATAAAAATAGGAAGGTGGCCAAGGAGGCCAAAATTATACAAAGAAAGTAAAATGCCATGATACCAAGCTGTGTCGTAGGCCTTCTCCAGGTTAAACAAAAACGGTTACCTGGTGGTGGTGATTAGTAAAAGCCTCACAAATTGAAAACTCCAGGGACATAAGAGCATCAGTAGTAGACCTCATCTTTCGGAAACCATACTGTACCGATGACAAATAGTTCCCCCTCTCTAAGTACCAGATCAGCCTTACATTTACCAGCTTTTCCAGCACTTTACAGATACAGGATGTCAGAGATATAGGACGATAGTTCGTAGCCTGAGATGATCTTTCCCAGGCTTCGGAAATGGGAGAACCACTGCGACAGCCCAGGAGGATGGAAAATCACCGGTATGCCAAATCATATTATAAAGATTTAATAAAAAGGTAAAAGCACGGTCAGACATGTGACGCAAAAAGGCATAAGGAATGTCGTCTGGACCAGGAGAAGAGTCGTGACACTGAGACAAAGCAGTCCTCAATTCGGAAGCAGAGAAAGGGACATTATAAGACTCCCCTCCAGCGGAAGAAAAGTTTATGGCGAGAGATTCGATTCTCTGGCGGTGACGTGCGCCCGGGGCTGCAGGATCCTTCTGGGAAACACTGGCAAAGTGCTCTGCCAAGAGGTCGGCGACAGTCTTAGGGTCTGCCACCGTTCGCCCAGCAGACAACAAAACTGGTGGGGGAGGAGCAGAATACTTTCCAGCAATTCGGCGGACTTTGTTAAAGACATCCGTAAGAGGGGTGCGGGTATTAATGGAAGATACATAAGCTTTCCAAGAGGCTCTTTGTGCCTCTTTCAAAACGCGGCGGGCCCGAGCTCGGCAGCGTCGAAAAGCTTCCAGGCACTGCGGGTCCCCACGATGTCGCCGGAGACGAGAGAAAGCTGCCCGTTTCGCTTTCACAGCGTTTGTGCATGCTGCGTTCCACCAAGGAACGGGACGCTTAGTAAAGCGACCGGACGTCCTAGGGATTGTCTGAAGCGCTGCGGAATGTAAAAATCAGTAAAATAATCAACAGCCTCAGCACAAGTAGAAAAGTCAGCCAGCGGACGGATAAAAGAGCTAAGATCTGTGAATCGAGGCCAATCTGCCTTGTCTAAAACCCAGCATGGGGCCGGGACTGTGGCTCAGAGTTCACAGATTCCAATAAAATAGGAAAGTGGTCACTACCGTGTAAATCCGGTAGGACCCGCCAATTAAAATCAAGGAAAGAATTAGATGTACACAGAGAAAGATCGATAGCTGTAAAAGTCCCAGTAGGACTGTGGAAATGTGTAACATCCCAAGAATTTAAAACCTCCAATCCCTCATCCTCAATAAAAGAACCGATTAAAACCCCACGAGGATTACTAGCACCTTCATCCCACAATGGGTGACGGCCGTTAAAATCTCCCAACAAAAGAAAAGGTGGAGTCAGCTGACGCACCAGGCCGTCAAGCTCACCCCTGGAGACAGGAAGCCGAGGAGGGAGATATAAACTGCAAATGGTGTACAATCGTCCCATAAAGACCTTAACAGCAACCACCTGAAGGGAGAGTTAAGTTGTAACGGGATAACAGGTATATCCTGACGGACTAGAATAGCTGTGCCACCGTGGTGGCCCTGGTCAGGGAAAGGAGTGCTAAAAAAGGCACGATAGCCAGGAGGACTAGAATAAGTACTATCACCTAGCATAGTCTCTTGTAGAGCTACACAGGCTGGAGAGAACTCCGACAGCAAAGCTCGGAGTTCCCCCCACGAGGCGCGAAGGCCTCTACAGTTCCACTGTAGAAGCTTGAAGATGACTATTTAGCTGCAGTGGATGGGCGAGCCTTTAGAAGGGGCTGCCCGTGACTCACCCGACTAGAAATATTCAAGCGATGAGAAGACACCGGGAGTTGTGATGTGCCGGGTCGTTGGACCACAGCCTTTTGGCCTACTGGTGAGTGATGCGAACCATCATCACACCTACCGGTCATCGGAGGACGAGGGTCAGGCTGGACTGCACTTTTTGACACAGTTGGTCCACGAGGGGCAGCTGTGACAATATCATCAGACATCTCCATGCTAAGACCATCCTCATCACAAGAAGCCCGATCTGAGACAGAGGATGTCACAGGAGGCTGAGCAGAAACTACTGGAGCTACCCTAGCAGAGCGGTCCCTGGAGGACTCACGATTATGTGCACCGGGAGAAACCTTAGACTGCTTAGAGTCTTAGACTGAGTTTAATCTAACGACTCCGCAGAGCCGCAGTGCCATTTGATCATGCCCATCAAAGGCTTAGGCGATGCAGGAGGCAAATGGACATCCACTACATGGGTTAGTTTGGTCAAGTGCGTATTATTCTCGTCACTTCTTGCAGGTGACTCAACTGAGTTGTCGGACAAAAGGGCAAACCTATTGGCCAAATGAACAGGACCACCCGCCCCAACAGAGCGAGAGGTAGCAGGAGGAGTTGTCTTCGGACCGGCAGACTCAGATGAAGAGCGAGCAGCCAATGAAGCATAGGATGTCGCACCAGTACCGTCCTTCTGGCGGTACAGGAGTTCGCGGCGGGCACTACCAAGGCTGATGAACTGAGAGTTAGCAAGCTGTAAAATGTCCTGCTCCAGGCAATACCTGGGATATATAAATATATATATATATATATATATATATATATATATATATATATATATATATATATATATATATATATATATATATATATATATATATATATATATATATATATATATATATATATATATATATATATATATATATATATATATATATATATATATATATATATATATATATATATATATATATATATATATATATATATATATATATATATATATATATATATATATATATATATATATATATATATATATATATATATATATATATATATATATATATATATATATATATATATATATATATATATATATATATATATATATATATATATATATATATATATATATATATATATATATATATATATATATATATATATATATATATATATATATATATATATATATATATATATATATATATATATATATATATATATATATATATATATATATATATATATATATATATATATATATATATATATATATATATATATATATATATATATATATATATATATATATATATATATATATATATATATATATATATATATATATATATATATATATATATATATATATATATATATATATATATATATATATATATATATATATATATATATATATATATATATATATATATATATATATATATATATATATATATATATATATATATATATATATATATATATATATATATATATATATATATATATATATATATATATATATATATATATATATATATATATATATATATATATATATATATATATATATATATATATATATATATATATATATATATATATATATATATATATATATATATATATATATATATATATATATATATATATATATATATATATATATATATATATATATATATATATATATATATATATATATATATATATATATATATATATATATATATATATATATATATATATATATATATATATATATATATATATATATATATATATATATATATATATATATATATATATATATATATATATATATATATATATATATATATATATATATATATATATATATATATATATATATATATATATATATATATATATATATATATATATATATATATATATATATATATATATATATATATATATATATATATATATATATATATATATATATATATATATATATATATATATATATATATATATATATATATATATATATATATATATATATATATATATATATATATATATATATATATATATATATATATATATATATATATATATATATATATATATATATATATATATATATATATATATATATATATATATATATATATATATATATATATATATATATATATATATATATATATATATATATATATATATATATATATATATATATATATATATATATATATATATATATATATATATATATATATATATATATATATATATATATATATATATATATATATATATATATATATATATATATATATATATATATATATATATATATATATATATATATATATATATATATATATATATATATATATATATATATATATATATATATATATATATATATATATATATATATATATATATATATATATATATATATATATATATATATATATATATATATATATATATATATATATATATATATATATATATATATATATATATATATATATATATATATATATATATATATATATATATATATATATATATATATATATATATATATATATATATATATATATATATATATATATATATATATATATATATATATATATATATATATATATATATATATATATATATATATATATATATATATATATATATATATATATATATATATATATATATATATATATATATATATATATATATATATATATATATATATATATATATATATATATATATATATATATATATATATATATATATATATATATATATATATATATATATATATATATATATATATATATATATATATATATATATATATATATATATATATATATATATATATATATATATATATATATATATATATATATATATATATATATATATATATATATATATATATATATATATATATATATATATATATATATATATATATATATATATATATATATATATATATATATATATATATATATATATATATATATATATATATATATATATATATATATATATATATATATATATATATATATATATATATATATATATATATATATATATATATATATATATATATATATATATATATATATATATATATATATATATATATATATATATATATATATATATATATATATATATATATATATATATATATATATATATATATATATATATATATATATATATATATATATATATATATATATATATATATATATATATATATATATATATATATATATATATATATATATATATATATATATATATATATATATATATATATATATATATATATATATATATATATATATATATATATATATATATATATATATATATATATATATATATATATATATATATATATATATATATATATATATATATATATATATATATATATATATATATATATATATATATATATATATATATATATATATATATATATATATATATATATATATATATATATATATATATATATATATATATATATATATATATATATATATATATATATATATATATATATATATATATATATATATATATATATATATATATATATATATATATATATATATATATATATATATATATATATATATATATATATATATATATATATATATATATATATATATATATATATATATATATATATATATATATATATATAAATATTGTTATGGTTCACCCCGCGGCTGCGGTTAGCTGCTACAGCTCACTAGACGGTTATGCTGGCAAAATCGCCAACTTTGTTACGGTCAGTACAGTGGGGATTATAAATCACTCCACAGAGTCCCCACTACTACAACTCGCAGCCGACGTAACCCTCAGGTTCTTTCAAGGTCGCCAACAGTGTATAATTTCCCCCACTGTAAGGGAATCTCCTCAGCAACTCCTTCTCCTCCTGTACCCAACCAAGTAGAATTTATAAATGGTAGATGTTATGTGTAACAGGGCGAGGCCTTAATACCCCTAGAGAAACCGCCCACAAGGACAATTCCACCCACTTCTATGAAGTATTAATGCCTCTCCACACGCCTTGTCCACAGACTGTGATAACTCACAGACCGGAACAACGCGCGGTATATATATACTTATACTATCCTACTACAAGTGCTTACTAACACCTGTTAGACTGACATCCCTGGCCTACTACTACTGCAATATATGATGTGTACAGCACATCCGGTGATGTACACACAAGCCCAGACACCACCTACGGGTGACACCAGCCACTATATACTCGTCGCAGACACGTCTGGCGAACAACTACGCACTACTGGCCGACATGAAGCCTCTCAGCATTCAATAGTGTGCGTGGCTACTACCACTACAATACAGTTTACTACTGAAACTATACAAAAGATGGTGGGGCACACAGCCACCCAACAAAACACACTGGTGACCACAGCCACCAACAGCAACAACAGGACGAGACAATAACGTGTCTCCGCGTCGCCACACCCGAGTGGACGAACGCACAACAGGAAATGCAGCCCCAACCGGCTACACTTTCCTCAGGACAACAAGCCCGTTGTCCCACACAGCCACGGTCTACCCAGTAGCAAGCCAGCTACTCAACAGGAGGGCACAACTCCCAGACCAATGACTAGCGAGTAACAAGAACAGCCCAGCAACACGTGTCTCCACACTGTGCCAGAACCAAGAGCGCGTGTCTACCTCCGCTGAAGACTGGCTGTACTGATGTGCTCGCCGGCACAAAATGGTGGAAACAAAGGGTTGTCTGCACAACGGAACAGCAACAGCCCGCGCTTGGGCCAGAGGCTACACATATAATATAATTAAATAAAGGGGAAATAATGCGGTGGCCCTCACACGCCCTCCCTTAAAAGAAAAAATTTTGGAAACAAAACATTTACAAAATTTTTTAAAAGGCATGGAACTGATTAAAGGGAATGGCCCCGGGACAGACAATCAGCTACAACGTTGTCTGCTCCTTTTATATGTCTGACAATGATATTGTACTCCTGGAGTAGAAGACTCCAGCGAGTTAAACGCTGATTTTTAAATTTAAACTTTTCTAAGAACTGAAGGGGACTATGATCTGAATAGATGACTACTTGGGGCCCATAAGCGGGGATGTAAATTTCAAAATGCTGCAAGGCTAACAAAATGGCAAGCAGCTCTTGCTCAATGACTGAATAGTTCTTCTGGGCGGGAGTAAACTTTTCGAAAAATAACACACAGGGTGGTTAACACCCTGGTCATCAGGCTGCAATAAAACTGCGCCTACTCCCACCTGACTGGCATCTACTGCGAGAGCAAAACTTCTTCTGAAGTCAGGGGCCTGGAGCACTGGCATCTCGCATAAAATGGTCTTAACTCGGTGAAGGCGCTCTCACAGTCTTCACTCCAGACCCACTTCTTACCCTTCTGCAAGAGATCTGTAAGAGGTGCCAGGAGGGTCGAATACCCCGGTACAAAACGACGGTAGTAACCTACCACTCCTAAGAATCTCTGCAAGGCACGGCGACAGGTCGGTGCGGGAACCGCCTGATCGCTTCTACTTTGGCTTCAGGAGGAGTGATGTAGCCATGGCCCACTCGGTAACCCAGGTATTGCACCCGAGCTTGTACAAATTCACACTTCTCCAAGTTGACAACTAATCCCGCTTCCTGGAGTCGTGCAAAGAGGGCTTCTACATTAGTCAGATGCTCAGCCCATGTTGTGTCATAGATGACCACGTCATCAATGTATACGACACAGTGAGTCAGACCATCAGTAACTCGGTCCATGAGACGCTGAAATGTGGCTGGGGCATTTCGCAGCCCATAAGGCATCACTTGGCACTGATAGACAGCGCCGTTGGCCACAAAACTCGCTATCTCCTTAGCCCGCTCCGTCAATGGGACCTGCCAGTACCCTTGACAAGGTCCACTTTGGTGATAAAAGTAGCTGACCCGATTCGGTCCACAGAGTCATCTACACGGGGCAAGGGATAAGTGTCTACTTTTGTTAGAGCATTAACCCGCCTGAAGTCAATACAAAACCTGACCTTGCCATCAGGCTTAGGCTGCAGGGTGACTGGGGAACTCCATTGACTGTAAGTCCGAGTAATGAGCCCATGCTCAAGCATGTACTCCAACTCCTTCTCCACCAGTGCTTGCTTCATAGGATTTACTCGGTAGGGGGCAGTTTGACAGGCTCTGCGTCCCCAACATCAATATCGTGTTCTATCAACTGTGTCCTGCCCGGGACACTGCTAAACACTGAAGAGTACTTTCTCAGCCGCCGAAGCAACTCATATTGCTGATCCCTAAATGTGCAACCTTCTCTTTCAAGAGATGGAGGCTATTCCGTTCCCACTGCCCTGTAGGAACAACAGGTTCAGGCCCAATAACTTCTGGAGCCTCTCCCTCCCGGCAGAAAAATAAAACTGAAGATGCCTCTTGCACGGCAGAACTAAAAGAGCCCTTCTGGCTAGTAGAACGAAAATAGGGCTTCAGCATGTTAACGTGACACAGCTGAGCCCTCTTGCGCCGGTCAGGAGTGACCACCAGGTAGTCGAGGTCACCTACCTTCTTCTCTATAATATAGGGGCCACTATAGCGGGCAGCAAGCGGCTGGCCCTGAAGTGGTAACAGCACGAGCACTTCATCTCCAGGGCAAAACTCCGATACTCGGCCCTTCGGTCATAATACCCCTTCATACTCTGCTGGGCCTTACACAGGTGGGCCTGCGCCACCTCTAATGCCTTGGCTAATCTCTCTCGACTGCTCATAATGCTCTTAAGCAGTGAGACAGGGCGCTCAGGCGACGGCTGACACCAAGCCTCCCGAACTACGTCGAGCGGTCCACGCACTCGGTGTCCAAACACTAGCTGATTGGGTGAGAAACCCAAGGACTCAGTGGGCGCTTCTCTCACCGCAAATAAGACAAAGGGGACACCCTCGTCCCAATCCTTATCTCTCTCCATGCAGAAACTCTTGAGCATGGTTTTGAGAGTTTGATGATGTCTCTCCAGGGCTCCCTGAGACTGTGGATGATAAGCACTGGACACAATATGCTTGATCCCCCACGCAGTCATCGTATCCTTAAACAACTTTGAAGTAAAGTTGGTCCCCTGATCGGACTGCAGCTCTGCTGGCAATCCAAAGTGTGTAAAGAAGGTTAACAAAGCCTTCAGCACCACCTTAGAGTGAGTGCTTCTCAGGGGGAATTGCTTCAGGATACCGCGTGGTAACATCCATTATGGTCAACAAATACTTGTGACCAGCCCTGGTAGTAGGCAGAGGACCTACTATATCAATCAAAACCCTCGTGAAGGGAGGATCAACAGCAGGGATAGGGTGGAGTGGCGCCACAGGGGGTGTCTGATTAGGCTTGCCCACCACTTGACAAGTGTGGCAGCACTTAAGAATCGTGGCTACTTCTCCAGACATGCTGGGCCACCAAAATTGCGACGCAGGCGAGCGACGGTCTTTCGGATGCCCAGGTGTCCAGCCATGGGCCCCTCATGTGCCAACAGCACAAGTGCCTCACGCAGCTTCTGCGGCACAACTACTTGCAATAACTCACCACCGTCACTCTCCTGCCATCTACGACACAACACCCCTTGATGCAAGACAAACTCCTCCCTGCCCTCCAACTCCTCACTTCCCTCACCCACTGAGCAAAGAAGGAGGCCAACGCCGGGTCCTCCTGCTGCCTACGAATGAGCTCTGCAGGCTCTAGCTGGGTAAGAGAAAGGGGGACTATAGGGTCATGGGGTTGAGGCAACGCTGCAACCCTACGTCCCACACGGCATCGAGGACGGAGAGCTGGCCCAGGCTGCTCCGCTCCTGCCATGTGATCCGGTGAGTCCTCAGAAGGATCATCACCACCAGCCAGGCAGTCACCAGGCAAGGGAACAGCTCGCTCCCTGCCTCCACGATGCTCCACAGGGGAGAAACTCCAACTCCCCGCAGAACTGGAAGTCTCCCACCCTGGGCGCCAACTTCCAACAAACTGCCTGACTTATCATGCTGGGGCCTGTGCTGAACATCAGAGCCCTCAGCCTCCACACCAGGAAGCGACTCAGCACGAGTGCTCCTCCGGAGTGCTCTGCAGAGTGAGGATAACCATCAAACAACTCAGCTACACCCAACACTCCGTCCTCACTCTCAGCAACAACTCCCAAAGCCGAGTCCGGTGCATTAACAAGTGACTCTACGCCGTCACCGTCAGCCTCTACACCAGAACTCAATGGTGAGCCCAACACTGGCTCCACCACATCAGCACTGCTACTCCCATCTGGAGTCAATCCCACCTGGCTGCTAGCAACCTCCTGGGTAGTAACAGGCTCTCTCTCAGCCCAGCGGGCCTGAGAGCGGGTAACAACATTTACAGAGTCTTGCACCACTGGCCCAGACTCTTCAGCAACCTCATCCTCATCAGAGGTTGGGATCCATACACGACCACCAGCCAAATCATTCCCAAGCAGGAAGTCCACTCCTGCGACTGGCAGTTCGTCTGCCACTGCTACCTGCGCCGTAGCAGTGACAAGAGGACATGACAGCGTCACCTCAGCCGTCACGAACTCCTCCACAGTGTTAAGTCCACGACACAACACTGCCTTGCTAGATGTCACCTTCTTCCCAGTGACATTTCGGCACACTGACTGCTGTGCTCCCGTATCACGCAGTACAGTGATGGGATACTTTGTGCCATCAATCTCAACAGTGCCTCCACACAGGAAAGGACGGCACCAGTCAAGCTCACTATCCTTAACAACAGCGGGCGAGGCAACAGGGGAGGGACAGGTGGGCCAACCTGCTCTCTCCTCCAAACACAACTCAGGCACACGCCGTGCCTTCTCACTTCTAAAGCCTGAAGGAGCAGTCAACTCATCACCACAAACTTTATCTGGCCACACCAACAAGGCAACTGGTTTCTGCGAGGACTTTGGAGTTTCAGCTGTTACTAATTTTGGGCAATTGAACTTAAAATGCCCTTTCCCTCGGCAGTGATAGCACGTAGGCTGGGAATCATACTTGGGCGTTCTAGGGGCCGCCTTCCCGCCGTCCCGTCCTTCGCAGAAAAAGGAGGGTGGGGCCTGGGGCTTTCAAACCCATTTTACTGCCGAATCCAGTATATCGCCTAAAGTGGCCTGGAGAGCCCGAGGAAGAACTGCCACCACTCCCTGGGCCTCCCTTAGGACCACCTTCCTTACGACTCCAACTCCCAGGCTGCTGCACAGGACGGTGGGCCAACACATAATCATCAGCCCATGTAGCAGCCTCCTTCAAGGTCCTAAACCTCTTCTCCCTCAACAGAGGTACCAGCTCCTTATCAGCAATATCAATGAACTGCTCCATAACTACTAACTCCTTCAAAGCCTCGAGAGAGTCAACACCCTCGCTAGCAACCCATCTCTCAAACACTTGCTCCAGTGAACGAGCACACTCGAGGTAGGAGTCACTTGCTCGCTTCCTCTTTCCTCTGAATTGCAAGCGATAGGCTTCTGGTCGCAGCTCATATGCCCGCAAAATGTCAGCCTTAAACTCCTCATAATCATCCAGATCATCAGCTGACATTTTATCATAAACTTCCAAGGCTTTTCCCTTGAGTTTATTCGCGACCAAGCCTACCCATCTCTCTCGAGACCAAGCAAACTCCTTGGCTTTCCTCTCGAAGCGGACAAACCATTCAGCCACCTTAGCCTCATCAAATTCGGGGACTAGCTGGAGACTTTGAACTAAAGTACGCTCAACACTCTGTTCTCCTCCTCCTCCTCCTACACTACCAACAACTCCAGGCGTACTTACAGCATGGCGAGTTCTCTCCCACTCCAACTCTCTATCTTTATCTGCCCTTTCTCTCTCCATCTCCAATCTCATCATCTCCATCTCTAGCCTCCTTCTCTGCTGCTAGTCTCTGAATTTCGTCGTCTTCCGTCTCTCTTCCCGCCTCTCTAGCCTCCTGCTCTGCTGCTAGTCTCTGAAGTTCTCGTCTTTCTTCCGCTCTCTAGCCTCTCTCTGCTGCTAGTCTGTTTGACTCTCGTCTCTCTTCTGCAGCTAATCTCTTCAACTCTCGCCTCTCTCCATTTTCCTCATTTCCAGCTTCAATCGCAGTTCCTCCAGTCTGGCAGCTGACTGGACACTATCAGCAATACTGCTTGCTGGACTAGATCGTCGGGAGCCTTCCTGCTTCCGATACTTCTGCCAGGGCTAATATATCCCACATCACCTTCACTGGGACCGCCACGTGCGTTATCATGACACGTAGTAAATGCGTCCTCACTGACCCCACGCGCGGCCACCGACTCATCATACCCACGTGGTGAGTCTCGCCGGCTCACACTCGCATCCTCACCCTCCACTGGTGGGGTGAAAAGACCAGTAACTCTCTCCATGGTGCTCACAAGGACTCGTTTTCACAAACAATAAAATAATATAAGTAATAATACCCCACACAATAACACTACACACTATAAAGCACTTGGTTTATATCCTGGCGAGGTCGCCACTGTTACGGTTCACCCCCCCCGGCTGCGGTTAGCTGCTACAGCTCACTAGACTGTTATGCTGGCAAAATCGCCAACTTTGTTACGGTCAGTACAGTGGGGATTATAAAAACTCCACAGAGTCCCCACTACTATAACTCGCAGCCGACGTAACCCTCAGGTTCTTTCAAGGTCGCCAACAGTGTATAATTTCCCCACTGTAAGGGAATCTCCTCAGCAACTCCTTCTCCTCCTGTACCCAACCAAGTAGAATTTATAAATGGTAGATGCTATGTGTAACAGGGCGAGGCCTTAATACCCCATAGAGAAACCGCCCACAAGGACAATTCCACCCACTTCTCTATGATGTATTAACGCCTCTCCACACGCCTTGTCCACAGACTGTGATAACTCACAGACCGGAACAATACGCGCGGTATATTATATACTTATACTATCCTACTACAAGTGCTTACTAACACCTGTTAGACTGACATCCCTGGTCTACTACTACTGCAATATATGATGTGTACAGCACATCCGGTGATGTACACACAAGCCCAGACACCACCTACGGGTGACACCCACTATATACTCGTCGCAGAGACGTCTGGCGAAAAATTACACACTACTGGCCGACATGAAGCCTCTCAGCCTTCAATGGTGTGCGTGGCTACCAGTGTTGCCAGATGGCGCAGGTGAAATTTCAGTAGAAATGTACGGAAAAATTCAGTAGATATAGGTAAAAAATCAGTAGACACACTCGATAATATATGTACATATAATCAAATTAAAAATGTTTTTATATGAATATATTTGAAGTAGTGAAATTAAATTAAGAAACTTTCTGTAAGTACCGTACTGCAATACTTTATTATAATATGCTGGTAGAAAAAAATTACTTCTTTCACAAAACAAAACGAACTACCTTAGTTTAGCCTAACATACATCAGTCTTCTACTTCATCATCATCAGCAGTGGTTTCAGCTGCTGTTTCCTGCTCACATTAAATTATTCTTGTACATTTCACTATTCATTCTTTTAACCATTTCTTTTTATTTCAAAATCATGACAATTATAATTTGATATAATTCTTTTGTGTGAGCATCCCACTAATAGTTTTAGTTGACAGTCTGTTTCTCAGTTTTGTTTTCATGAGATTTATGCTTGAAAATACTCACTCCACCGTTGCACTTGAGTGAGGCAAGCACAACAAATTAAGCATGAAGGTAGAGAGGTGTGGGTACATTGGCTCATTATCCGTGATCCACAAAAGGGGGGAAGGGAGGCGAAATACGCATTTACTACTTGATTCCAACAGGGAGTGGAGGAGGAAGGAGGCCAAATACGTGTACTGAGTCTGATTTCTTGGGGAGTGGGGGAAGGAAAGGAAGGGAGGGATATGTTACGTGGGAAACAAACAAGGGTATAGGAGGGTTATAAACTGAATAAATATTATTTATACTACTGTGGGCACTACATGCAGGCACTACCAGAGGCCTATATAGCTTCGCTAACCCCCCACCCCACCCCTTCTGCTCTGCTCACTCCCTTCCCCTCTAATGAATTTCGAACTACCAGTAACCGGGAAGTTTAATTTCTGGAGAAATTCTGGAGAACCTATCAAAATTCTGTAGATTGCAGCAATAATTCGGTATTTCATGAGATTCGTCGGAATTTCAGTAGATCTCATGAAATTTCGGTAGATCTGGCAACATTGGTGGCTACTACCACTACAATACAGTTTACCACTGTATCTATACAAAAGATGGTGGGGGCACACAGCCACCCAACAAAACACACTGGTGACCACAGCCACCAACATACAAACAATCAGGACGAGACAGCAACGTGTGTCTCCGCGTCGCCACACCCGAGTGGACGAACGCACAACAGGAAATGCAGCCCCAACCGGCTACACTTTCCTCAGGACAACAAGCCCGTTGTCCTACACAGCCACGGTCTACCCAGTAGCAAGCCAGCTACTCAACAGGAGGGCACAACTCCCAGACCAGTGACTAGCGAGTAAGAGGAACCGCCCAGCAACACGTGTCTCTACTATGTGCCAGAACCAAGAGCGATCGTGTCTACCTCCGCTGAAGACTGGCTCTGTACTGATGTGAAACTCGCCGGCGCACAAAATGGCGGAAACAAAGGTTTGGCCGCACAACGGAACAGCAACAGCCCGCGCTTGGGCCAGAGACTATACATATAATATTATTAAATAAAGGGGAAATAATGCGCTGGCCCTCACAATATATATATATATATATATATATATATATATATATATATATATATATATATATATATATATATATATATATATATATATATTTTATATATATATATATATATATATATATATATATATATATATATATATATATATATATATATATATATATATATATATATATATATATATATATATATATATATATATATATATATATATATATATATATATATATATATATATATATATATATATATATATATATATATATATATATATATATATATATATATATATATATATATATATATATATATATATATATATATATATATATATATATATATATATATATATATATATATATATATATATATATATATATATATATATATATATATATATATATATATATATATATATATATATATATATATATATATATATATATATATATATATATATATATATATATATATATATATATATATATATATATATATATATATATATATATATATATATATATATATATATATATATATATATATATATATATATATATATATATATATATATATATATATATATATATATATATATATATATATATATATATATATATATATATATATATATATATATATATATATATATATATATATATATATATATATATATATATATATATATATATATATATATATATATATATATATATATATATATATATATATATATATATATATATATATATATATATATATATATATATATATATATATATATATATATATATATATATATATATATATATATATATATATATATATATATATATATATATATATATATATATATATATAAACAAATTGTACCTTGGCATGGATGCAAACACCTGTCACCTACATGGGAAGAACTACCGTAGCCACTAAGCCATCCTGTTCCTAAAAATGAAACCATTCAAGCACATTGGTAAACAAATTGTTTAAACAAATTGCTTATCATTGCATTACAAAGGCTGAGAATGTCATATGATTGTGAATAAATGTTCTTAATCTTTGGCAACTCTACTCATCTGAGTTATCTTCCTTTCTACCTCCAGCCACATTATAGGATTATTTTTGCACAATCAAAATCTCTTTCTGTTGTTTTCTTTCAGTTAGATCCATCGGTCATTGTTTATTTTCCATGTACAGTACGTGTATTTCACAATGTCCCTGAATATTCCACCAGAGGTAGGAGTCCTACATGAAATTCTAATATTCTAACCATTTATTTTTCTTTCTTCTCCTTTTCTTTATAGTGGGTTTCCAATATTTTCTTGTCTTTATAAAATAATTATTCACTGAAACTGCAACACAACCATCAAATTTGAGAAGGGATTAAAGTAGGGGAAGTGGAATCAGCTTTTTAACCCGTCCGCTGCGGACGACGACACGGTGTCGTCGGTAAAAAAAAAACCGAAGACTGCGGACGACGCACGTTATGCGTCGGAAAATAAAAATATTCGTAGAATATTCCCAATGCGTTACCGAGCTCTCAAATTTTGACCGAGTCATTCCTGAAAAATGCCCGTGCTTTGTTTATGTTCATGACCTTGGACGAGGCTTATCTCACGTCAGTCATTTACAGTAATTCACAACACAATACTCCTTTGTTTCACAACACACATGACTCATTTCACTCATCTGTTTCACAGCACTCATGTCACTCATCTGTGACAACACATCACTTGTCTACCTCACTATATACACTATCGCTCATACTATTCTGAGAGAGAGAGAGAGAGAGGGTATTACTGTCATGTGGTCATTTATCTTGTTTTTTATTACTTTTGCATTCGCATATAATCATTACGAACATGCCTTGACAATTTGAGGTACAAAAACATTATGTACATGCAGTAGACAGAGTAAAACATAAATGGTGACCAATACGGCATCATCAGCTGGTATTTACCGCTCACCAGTGGGCGTAGAAAATGCCTGGCTTAGACACGTTTTGGCATATAGCGCAAAACTTTACATAAACAACAGGTACTTAGAATCCTTTTTTCTTTGGTTTTGGACCACAAGGATTCCATTTCCGCAATAAAAAAAAAAATAAAAATGCTTAAACCCGCCGCACTGGCGGTACATGTTTTGAAAAATAGTGCCGCAGCGGACAAGTTAAGAAGCCTTTTACAGTATTTTCAATACTGCAAGTTTCGCAATCCTTGAGTTTAGTGTTACATCTAAGGAACTGAGCAAGTGTGAAACTCAAAAAGGGGAGTTGTATACCAGAGAGATTATCACCACTTTGGAATGTAGCATTTATGGGATTCAAAATTGAAAACGATGCAATCAATAAATGAATATATTTAGGAAACATAATACTTCTTATACATTTTAGTAAATGACAAAATCCTTAAAATTCTTCATAAGCTGAAAAAGAAATCCATTTTAAATCATGGTAATCACTACTTGACTTTATTGTAACGATTTCCTTAACATGAAAACTGGTGTTATAATTTAAATACAAAATTAATCAATCATGTCTATATATAAATACTCAACAGAACATAATGTATGAATATGTGAATGTAAATATGGATATTATTTGTCAGCTACTCTTTACAGGAGATATCAGCTTCGTGTACAGATATAACCATGCTTAAATGGCTAATATGTATCTATGTTTATCTACCAGGAATATACAAATACATCTAAAAAGCTGGTTCTCCTTCACTATACTCAGCAGAAAACTAGGAATAGTTCTTATGCCATAATATCAGATTGCATATATACAACATTTCAGTTCAATACATGTCATCTCACTATGGAATGGTAGATGACATTTCCCATAAAACAATTCCTGAGGTGTCACCACCTTAATCCTGTAACTCAAAAACCTATGAAACATATACAACTCCAATAGAAAATACATATATAAAATAGATTTGTGAATGTAAAATAAACACAGCTACTGTAGCCAGCCCCAGGAAACATGCCAAGTCAGCAAGAGTAGCCACAGCAACTGAAGGTTGCAAGCAGGGGAAGGAGAGCCAACACAATTAAAAGTGCAAGGAACATTTGGCACTTATCATGTGTTTGCATGAAATCCCTGGAGTTCTGGAATTTTGAGAAGGTGCATGTAGATAAGCAGAAGGATGGAGAGATGAAGATGATCCACCAAAATTGGAACTACATTGTGCACATCCAGTTGAGAGTCGTAGACTGCAGCACTGTCTTGGGGTCACAAGCAGAACAGGGCATCATTCTCTCTGAGGATCTCCTGAGGGATATCAAATAAACTTGGCATGTCCTCAAAAAGGTCTTCAAAAGCTGGAGGTTCAATTCTTATTCATGTAGTACTGATCCCAAAGCAGATGCAAATTATGAATGTGTCTATTCTTTTAAGCATTTGTTCATGAGTATAACAGTTTATGAATTGATGTTAAAAAACCATAAATGCTCAGCATTAACTATTTTCTTTCTTCTATTTACTTCAAAGATTCTGATTAGTTCATAAAGTCTAAATAAATATTTTCACCTCTATAAATATTCTTACATTTTTAATCTATAAATGCTATTTTAACCTACACTTAACCCTCGGCTATCACGCCCAATTGGGACCGAAATAGCCGCGCTAGCGCCGAAAACGCGATAGCCGAATTGAACAACTAATGGTGAAAATTGTTATTGGTACCGCAACCACAAATTTTATTCCCAATATCCCTCATTTTTACTTCTTTTTAAATTATTGTATAATCCATTGGTACCAATTAAAACATGTCAAGGTTATAACATAAAAAAAAAATTACATCAGGTCATTGTATTTACTAGAGATGTACCGATGCATCGGTATCGGTATCGGAATTGGCGGTATCGGCCCATTTTTTGGGTATCGGTATCGGCTTATTTTATGCCGATACTTACGATACCTAAAAGGAATTTACTACTTAGTGATATATTCGATATAAGATATTGATTACTGAGTAATTTACCTTTGCAAATGGCTTCAAAAAGCTTCTAGAATTGCTATTTCACAAACGTTCTCAGAAGGACTTACAGCATCCCCCAAAACAAAGCCTCCCATCTGGTAACGATCGCCGTCCACCAACTCATCCTGGTGTCCAGTGCAGTAATCACTATAAGTAGTAGTATCGGTATCGGTGGTATCGGTATCGATAGTAGTTTCGGTATCTGCCCAATTAGGTAGTATCGGTATCGGTATCGGAATCGGCCAAAATTCTGGTATCGGTTTTGGCAAAAGAGCGCTCAGATACCTCTTGACGTCATGGCTGGGCGCGCGATAGCAGGCATCTGAGGTCGCGATAATGAAATTTTAGCAGCTTTTCATGGGTGCGTGATAGCAATAAAACGCGATAGCTGAAGTCGCGATAGCCGAGGGTTGACTGTACAAAACGGCATTAATTACACTAATCATAAGGTGTGCAAAGAAAAAAATAAATATATGACACTTCATTCACAATATACTTTAATATCTATTGCAAAGAAACACAAATAAATGACACTGCTCATCCAAAATGTACTTAAATATCTATTGCAAGTGTGTTGCTAAGAAGACTTGACCACCAGTGGATTGGAGACTCGGAAGATGTTCGGCAACATAGAAGCCAAGTGTTGAAATAGGTCTTCTGAAATGCCCTGAAAATATATTCATTGTCAGGATTTATTGGAGGAGGAGGAGGAGGAGGAGGAGGATATAAAAATATAAAAATAAGACGATATATGTAGATATGAGTAATAACAGTAATAATAATAATAATAATAATAATAATAATAATAATTATATGATAATAATAACAAGATTTTTTAATTAAAATCCAATTTTAGTACATACTTACCCATAATTATTAATTATTATTTAAACCTCTCATTCTCACAGCAAACTTACACCATGTCTAACAGCTTGAAAAATTGAAATGAAAGAAATACTTGAGGTGCCCTTTCTTGTTTTCTTTGAGAAGACACCCAGCCCGTTTTCTACTCCCAGATACCACCCATCAGGACGATTCCCTCATTTGCCTCTAAAAAAGTCATAGAAGGGAGGGAGGAAAGGAAACTCAGTTGTAATTAATAATCATGGGTAAGTATGTGGATAAAAATATATTTTACATTAAAAATCCTATTTGTTATTATACAAACTACCCATAATTATTAATTATTGCTTAAGAACGGAATCTCTAGTATAGGAGGGAGGAACACTCATCCTTAAAAACAATTTTCACTCCCCAAGGCACACACCCTTACCTACCCAAAACTTACAAGGCAGAAGCCATATCTTGAGGTGGGTGCAGCACTTGTATTCCATGACAGAGGAACAAAACCAGAGGAGTGGAGGAGCATTACAAATCTCCCCACAAGAACAGTCCAATGACCCCGAACCCCACAGAGGACAATACATAGGGCCATATGTATAAGGATAAAGAAAAAAAAATATTGAATTATCCTGAGAGCAGACACAACAAGGAATAGAGAAAAGGTATCCAAATACCAATGAGTAATATCCTTAAGATAAAAAGAAGCAAAAGTGGACATACTCTTTCAGGTTCCTGCCTGAAAATGGCAGGAATACTCTGTATCTTCTTGAACAAGGCACTCATCGCCACTGCTTGAACTTCATGTGCCTTCACTCGAACCAAGTGCATGTCCTCCTCAGAAACATCCTCATGTGCATGCTAGATAACTTGACATATCCAGTGAGAAATAGTACGAGGGTGCACCATATGCTGAGGCTTGGTAACAGCCACAAAAAAGTGAGGAGAGCATCTTGGACAACAATCTCTGGTCCTACGAAGGTACACCTTGATGGCTCTGACTGGGCACAAAAGCCTGTCCCCTTCTGAGTTGAAAATGTACTCTGTATGAGCAGGAATGGTGAAGTCGGACTGAGATACATCACCTGGGAGTTGAGTCTTCGATAGAAAATCAGGGGCTAGAGAAAAAGTCATAGAAGACCAACCCTTAGAGTGACACACTTCCACTGAAAGCCCATGCAGTTCACCAGCTCATCAAGTAGGCGCTAAAGCCTAAAGAAAAGAAGATTTTAGTGCAACATCCCTCAATGAAGGCAAAAGAAGAGGCTTATAAGGGGACTTTGTTAATGAACGTAAAACTAAGGACAAATCCCAAACAGGAATGCATGGTGAATAGGGAGAAACCGACTTGGCAAATCTTTGAAACAGATCTGACAGATCCCAATCCTGTGAGATATCCAAGCCAGCCTGGTGGAAAATGGAGGCCAAAGCTGAACGATAGCCCCTAATGAAGAGCAAGGACAAATGCTTTGTGTTCCCCCAAAAAAAAGCCCACTAAGTTCATTACAGAGGTCAAAAGAGGATGACAATCCCTCAACTCACACCAACCACAGATGACAGACTACTTTGCCTGAAAAACTATGACTGGACGGGCCATAAATCTAGCAGCCCTCCGTGAAAAGCCTCTCTTTCGGAAGAGATGCTGGAGAGTCTCCACGTGTGAAGGCGAAGTGCCCTGGTGAAAGAGGTGGCGATAAGGATGGCAGAGCAGAGAGGTCCATGGAGGCCACACTTGAGGATGGTCCACTAGCTGACTCAGAAGCAGAGGAAACCAGTCTTTCTGATACCACCGCAGGGCAATCAGAGTTATGCAAACACAAGCGGACGCTCTGATCTGAACAAGCACCCAATGAAACAAAGAGAAGTGAGGAAAGCCATACAGATCCAAGCCCTCCCTAGGAAAGGCAAATGTGTCCTCTTTCCAAGCTCCCGGGTCTGGAAGGGAAGACACATATAGAGGTAACTGGTGATTTAAGGCTATTGCAAACAGATCCACCTGCAGCACATCCCACACCTGGAAGACCTGCCTGCACACTACTAGATGTAGGGTCCACTTTGACCCCACACACTCATGACTGAGGACGTCCACCACTGCATTACGGCATCCTGGCACAAACCTGGAGTGAAGAGAGATCGAATTATCCCCGCACCACTGGAAAATGTCCCCTGCCAGACCCAACAGAGACTCAGACCGAGTGCCACCCGATTTCTGTAAATAGGCCACCACTGTCGAATTCTCTGACATGAGAGACACCACCGTGCCCAACAATTCCTGGTGAAAGGACTGCAGAGCCAAGAAAACAGCTACCATCTCCAGGAGGTTGATGTGAAACTTCTGTACTCCCTGAACTCTTCCTATGTGTTCTATTTTCCATAAGAATCTTCTATGTGGTACTATGTCAAAGAGCTTTTTTCAATATCTAGATACACTATGTTTACCCATCCCAAGTGTCTTCTTTGAGGAGCCACATCGAGGTTTAGCAGATGGTGACTCGACACCTCCGTTGTCCATGAAATGCTTCAACCAGTTTCTCACAGATCATTCACTCACACCAATATTTGCCACAATTTCTCTTGTCTGGAGCCCAGCTTTGTGAAGCCCTATGAGTTGAGCTATAGTTACAGACATTAACTACTTTCTTTTACCCATAGTCATAGTCATAGGGGGTGGTGGTGTAGTGGATAAAGTGTTGAGCATGGGATTAGGCAGATGTCCACGCATAGGCTTGAATCCCACCATGTACCGTCTTGAAACTTTGCCATTTGTCCAGTGGTTTAAAGTTACCTACATGTCCCCATGATATCCAGGTTCTAGGTGGTTACACCAAAGATGTGCTTGGATGGTCATATGAGCCCTAATATGGGTATCACTATAAATAAAATTGACTGTACCACTAATGGATGGAAGCTTAACAGGGCTTCAAGTACTCTTCAAATTACATATAGGTGCTTTGGGCCAGGATATACTCATGTGTATATATATATATATATATATATATATATATATATATATATATATATATATATATATATATATATATATATATATATATATATATATATATATATATATATATATATATATATATATATATATATATATATATATATATATATATATATATATATATATATATATATATATATATATATATATATATATATATATATATATATATATATATATATATATATATATATATATATATATATATATATATATATATATATATATATATATATATATATATATATATATATATATATATATATATACAGTAATACTCCGCTTAACGAACGTTCATTTAACGAATTTTCGGTTTAACGTACTATATAAAGTTAGACCAAAAAGTCCGCATAACGTACAACCACATCCGTTTTAGTGAATTTTCTGTGTTTGAATTTGCCGGGTGAGGGACCAAATGCGGTAGTTTCGCTGTGATTAGTTGGCTCCCTGCCTCTGTCTCTAGCGCTCCTGGAGCTGGATCAAAGATTCTTTAACAACGTCAGAGCAACCTCTTGCAGCGAAATGGCATCCATGAATGCTTGGAGGGACAGTGACAAGGTTGCTTGCTATCAGGTTGCTCTGAGGTTGCTGGGATCACCACCTCTGGACATGGTATTACTGTCTTATATATGCATTTATGTTCACAAAACAACATTTCTATTAGTTTTTTACAAACCTTGCCCCCAAGAAAGGATTGTTTTGTAATGCATAAAGTGAAATAGCGCGGTATTTCATTAGTAATTCACTATCACTCAGTGCCACGGAGTCGAGGTTATCCTCATGGCATAAGCGGATATGAATATTAAGATATGATATCCATTATAGCATGCAAAAGAGGAGTGGAAACAAATATCATGGGAAAAGACAACACGCCAAGCTAAAAGGGTCACAAGAAGAAGAAGCAGACGAGTCGCCGCTAGTCTCCCGCTTTGTCTGTGGCTCATCTCATCTTTGCTTTATTTCTTGGTATTCCATGTAAGATTTCACTTTATGCATTACAAAACAATTCTTGGGGGCAAGGTTTGTAAAAAGCTAATAGAAATGTTTTGTGAACATATATACGAGAATGTGAGAGAATTTGTACGTAGCTCCTCTAACTTCCAATGACTCATATGACATCATAAAAGTAGTGGTACACCGGTGGCACAATATGCTGCCAAACATATATATAATTTTTTTTCTAACCCATGTGGTATGTTGGGGACCAGCCCAGAACGCATCCCCCCTTATTTCCATTATTTCCTATTGGAAAGTTACGTCCGCTTAACGAATTTATGCACTACGAACAGCTTTCACACCCCTTATCCTGTTCGTTAAGCGAAGTATTACTGTGTATATATATATATATATATATATATATATATATATATATATATATATATATATATATATATATATATATATATATATATATATATATATATATATATATATATATATATATATATATATATATATATATATATATATATATATAGAGAGAGAGAGAGAGAGAGAGAGAGAGAGAGAGAGAGAGAGAGAGAGATATATATATATATATATATATATATATATATATATATATATATATATATATATATATATATATATATATATATATATATATATATATATATATATATATATATATATATATATATATATATATATATATATATATATATATATATATATATATATATATATATATATATATATATATATATATATATATATATATATATATATATATATATATATATATATATATATATATATATATATATATATATATATATATATATATATATATATATATATATATATATTGTGATGGGCACCGTCTTAATCCCCTTTAATTTATATATTATTATATGTGAAGCCTATGGCCACCAATCACGGGCCCCTCGGGCTGTTCTGCTGAGCAGACAATCCCCTCCTTCTTCTCGCTTCTCGTTGCAAGCGGGAGTCAGTACAGAGGTAGCCTTCAGCGGAGATAGACACGCACTCTCGTCGGTCTGGCACAGTGTTAGGGAGATTCGTGTTGCTGGGCTTCTCTTGTTACTCGCTAGTCATTGGTCTGGGAGTTGTGCCCTCCTGTTGAGTAGCTGGCTTGCTACTGGGTAGACCGTGGCTGTGTAGGACAACGGGCTTGTTGTCCTGAGGAAAGTGTAGCCGGTTGGGGCTGCATTTCCTGTTGTGCGTTCGTCCACTCGGGTGTGGCGACGCGGAGGGACGCGTTATTGTTTCGTCCCGTTGTTGCTGTTGGTGGCTGTGGTCACCAGTGTGTTTTGTTGGGTGGCTGTGTGCCCCCACCATCTTTTGTATAGTTTC
>NC_059279.1:9717053-9819553 GCF_017591435.1 Portunus trituberculatus | reverse complement strand
AGAAGTAAGAGATACGTCGGCGAGCTTTCTAGTGTTTTCGGAGGTATTGCGTCCTCAAAACCTACCATTATACTGCCATCATGCACTGTAGACATTGCTCATGCTGCCTCTTCGTCCCTGCTAACATGAATGCTTCCTGTATTTATTTATTATAATTCTGAACTTTAGCAGTTTCTGCTGCCTTCAGCTAGGTGTAGCGGGAAACTGACGCCTCAACTCCGCTAATATGAACGAAGCGTAATTTCCATTACTTACTCTTATCATTTCAGATGTTTTTGGTAACTGTTATATTGTGGTAGTGAAAACTTTGTATGACATAAATAAGAATTTTCCAATCGCTTTGTTATAAGGAAAAACAAGTACATATTACTCGGAAAATATTTGCACTGTGAAAGGCAACACCCCCTTGCGATATCTCGTGTCTATTTTTAGCCACAAACACTCCCAAACAGCAAAACATGACAACGATAAACGAGGAACGATATTATGCAAGTGTCCAACTCGGGGATCGACTGGTGAGAAACGAGGAAGCGAATAAACTAGTCACATAAGGCTTTGCTAAGTCGCTAACCTTAGCGCAAAATATCTCGCACCAACTAATACCACTTCCAGTCAGTTATGGGAGGAATGACTGTCTTTTTCATTTGTTTCACATCATTCAAGACTGGTTTAGCAAAAAAAAATAATCCATGATGTGGCCAGCACTAGCGAAATCACAAAGTCTCAGATCTGCTGACGCTGTACGGGTTAAGGAATCTTCGTAGTTGTGACATGCTGCCTTTGGTATATCACTTTGTTTCCTTATCTCTTGTATTTCCTCCTTTAATACCCGATTGATTACATTGACTTTCTCATAATCGACTAATCTCAATCTTAGCTCTGTGTTTTCTGTTATCAGTCTGTCCTGCTTGTCCATTAAACTCAACATCACTTCTTTCGTGTACTTTATCTCTCTTTCCACATTTATCAGCTTTCTCATGCCTCTTTCATCTCTAAATCCAGAAAAGTCCTTATCCATATCCTCAGTCAATCTCCTCAGTCCAACAGGTGTTTCAATAAATCGCTGATTTTCACAACATAACAGTTGTTTTGATGTCATAGGTCTGGCCACGCCACCCAGTTCCATTTCTCTCCATTTTTCCATCTATACGGCATTCAAATCTTATTTATTATGGAGACAGGAGAACCCTATGTCAGCCTACCCCCTGCATATATGTCTAGGTCAGGCTCCAATGCCTGTTGAAGTGGTTTCCCAGAGAGCTACTTAGCAAAGTCTTGATGGTGTGGTGTTAGGAAAGTGTACTTACCTAGTTGTGATTTATGGGAGGGGAGTAAACTCATGGTGTCCTGTCTATATCTTTTATCAAATTTCTCCTTAAAAGTGTGCACAGTCCCAGCCATTACAACCTCCTCATTAAGTTCATTCCAATTGTTCACAACTCTATGAGGAAAACTACAGTATGAACGGTCATCACACGTAATATAGTCTCGCAAATTTAGCATCTCGCGCCTATTTCAAATTTCCCGCCTTCTGCCATCTAGCAGTGGTAAATGAACATCTCGCGCATGCGCATAGGCTGGCGCGCCAGTTTAATGGTTGGCGTGGGTCGGTCACATCAGGGCAGAAGCTGGGTCAACAACAATTTTGCGATTTTGTTGTGTTGTGGTGCATATTTACTTTTGTTGTTATAGTGAAAACATTCTAGTGGCAGTACAATAACTTGAAATAACAAGGAACATGAGTTCTGTGAGTGGTAGTGGCAGAAATCATGGTGGAAACTCTGGTGAAAAACGTGGTGGACGTGAGAAGCGTGAATATCGAAAGGGAGTGAAGCTCAGAAAATATACTCTCCAGGAAAAGAAAGAAATGGTTCAGATGATGAACAATGGTGCAAGAACATGTGACATAATGCGTAAGTTTAACTGTCCTGAATCAACAGTACGATCAGTGCGCAAAAATAAAGAAAACTTGGCTGCTTCCGTGAAGGTGTTTTCTCGGTTTCCTCAGCACGCACACTGGCTGATACTTCACAGCGCAACAGATTGCTTGCAATCATGGAACATTACCTAAATGAATGGGTAATCAGAAGGGATCGAGAGAAGGGTGATCTTTCTGGCCCTGCAATAAGATCACAAGCACGGCTGTACTTTGATTCAGTGTGCCGTAAGAAAAATGTTAACCCTCCACCCCATTTTGCGGCTTCTGTAGGCTGGCTAGCAGCATTTAAGAAAAGATATGAAGTTAAGTATGCCCTGAAGCATGGTGAAAGCAGATCAGCAGATGAGGAAGCAGCCAGAACTTACCCAGAGATTTTTCAACGTCTTGTGACTGAAGGCGGTTACAGCCGTGACCAGATTTTTAACTGTGATGAAACTGGGATTTACTGGAAGCGGGCACCAAAATCAACCCTCATCGCCAAGAATGAAAGACAAGCTAGGGGTGTAAAGCCTTCCAAGGACCGCATTACTGTTTTCTTCACAGCTAATGCAAGTGGCGACTGTTTGATGAAGCCCCAAGTCATCTATCGCTCTGCTAAGCCTAGAGCATACAGGAATTGCAATATGAACCAGCTTAATGTTTATTGGGCCAGTAATAAGAAGGCTTGGGTCACGTCGGCACTGTGCACTGACTGGTTCTACAATCATTTTGTCCCTGATGCCCAGAGTTATTGCAAGAGGAAGAATTTAGATTTCAAGGTGCTGCTATGTATGGATAATGCTCCGGGGCATGGTAAATTCCTAATAGAGCGTCATCCTAATGTAGAAGTTGTCTTCCTCCCGCCTAATACAACATCACTTCTACAGCCTCTTGATAAAGAGTTCATCTGCAACATCAAGCTCTTTTATTATCAGTCTCTCTCTATGATGACATGCGTGTCAAGACTGACTCGCTGCAAGAACTAGAGAGGATTGAGGCTGAGCTAAGTGTACGTGACCAGGATGAGCCCGATGAACCGATCGCCAGCACCAGTTCAGACCCACCACCATCTCAGACCCGAGAAGTGTTAACTGTGAACCAGTTTTGGAAAAACTACAACATTAAGGATGCTGTTGACTGCATTGTGAAGGCCTGGCAGAAAATAAACAAAGCTACAGTGTTACACCCTTGGAAGTTTTTGTTAGGTGAGGTCGGAACAGCTGTGCGTGAGCGCCAGCAGGAAGCCACCACACTCGCAGACTGTAGAAGCTGCACGTCTGATCCCTGCACCTGGCTTTTCGGCTGTGGAGGCCAGTGACTTGCAAGAAATTATTGGTATCCATCAAGAGGAGGCTACTATTGAGGAGATGCTTGAGGAAGATGAAGCTCAAGATGATCCTGAAGAGGATGGACAGCAGGAGCAAAATGTTCAGCCAGGTGAACCGACAACTCGGCAACTGACGGAGATTCTCACCACCTTCTCACGGCTGACTGAACAACTGGAGGAATATGACAGGCGCCCATATCCACGCAGCATATTATAGCCATCTCTTGATCAACATTTATAAAGATCTCTACATGTCTCGTGTTAATGCTCGCCACCAGTCACTGATCACAGGATACTTCAGTCAATCACAGGCTGCCAATGCTCTGGCTAACATAACAGCAGAACCAGGTGAAGATGAAGAGGATGTCGACGACCTGCTGGGCCTTTTACAGGAAGATGACATCGCTCTGGATTTTGATGGCTTTGAAGCTGAGGTTGCACTCAGTGCTGGGGGTGATGCACAAACAGTGGAGGAGGGAGCGAGTAGCCAGTAGTCACAGCTCCCCACCACTACCACGCCAGGCCACTCAAGCCAGTCACCTTTATTATTATGTTGAAAAGTGTTTAATATTGTTTATTAACATACAGATTATGCATAACCTCGTTTATGTGAAAAATTTTCATCAAAATATTTTGTTTTTGGAGGGTTAGTTGGAGTTATAGGATGATCATGTATCATACCTAAGAACCAATTATGCTATTTACATGTATTTCAATATCGCTCATCTCATGATTTTTTTTATCTCGCGGCCGATAGTCCAGTACCAATTTACCGCGAGATGACCAATCTTACTGTATACTTCTTGACATCTCTTCTACAAAAAATTGTTTTTCAAAGTAATAACTTTTTTGTGAATATACTTATCCATATGTAATTACATATGCCTATATGCCATTACTCCCACACTCAGCACAGAAAATCAACCAGCACCTCTATATAGAGATCGTGCCTATAAAAGTTCTATGTCACCTCTGCACATGCGTGCCGGGAACCACCAGCCCAGCTGGCCAACCATACCTCAGATCCTTTCTGCCAAAATTGACAGAAACACAGAGGGGAGGGAAGAAGGGAACCTCTTACTATGAAATTACATATGGGTAAGTATATTTACAAAAAAAGTTTTTACTTTAAAAAACTATTTTTGTTGCTACATATACTAATTACCCATATGTAATTATGTATACCAGATTCCCAAGTATAGGTGGGAGGGTATAACAGAACCCTGAAGATGGAAGACATGATCTCCAAAGTCGCCAAAATCCCAAAAACGGGAAAATAATGTATCCGTAAATCTTGTTGCTAACAACTAGGGAAAACCAGAACAAAACTAAACTAGTATCAGTGAACAACCCTCAGTGCCAAAACTATTGGCCCCAAGACACTCGCAAAGGCCCTCCAAATCACCTGACAAATTCACTTACACAAGGTATGAGGGTGGACAGCTCGTCTGGGATCCGAAACTGTGACCAACAACCTAGAGCAGGCCAGCCGACAATCCCTAGTCCTGCGAAGATACTCATGGACTGCCCGAACCGGACAAAGAAGGTGGTCTACCTCGTCCTCCCCGGCAAAATCAAGAAGAGCAGGAATAGTGAACTCGTTGAAGGAATGCTGACCTGGACACTGAGTCTTAGCCAGGAAATCGGGGACGAAGGAAAAGGTCATGGACGTCCAACCTATGGAGTGACGCACCTCAGCTGACAGGCTGTGAAGACCACTAACCTGACAAGCTGAAGTGAGTGCCAGAAGAAACATGGTCTTAAGCGAGACATCTCTCAGTGGGGCTGTCCGCAAGGGCTCATAAGGAGGACGTAACAAGGACCGAAGGACCAGAGAAAGGTCCCAGGCAGGTAACCAAGACAAATGAGGTGGACAAGAGACCACAAAGGAGCGGAACAGAGAAGAAAGGTCTGACGCAGAACAGGAGCTGAGGTACAACAATAACCCCTAATCGCTGACACTGACAGGCGTTTAGACTCAAAGAGGAAAATGAAAAAGTCTGCCAGCTGCACTACAGAGGCAGAGCACAGATCCAAACCCTTTGACTCACACCAACCACAAAAGACTCTCCACTTCGCCTGGTAAACTGAGGTGGAGGACTGCCTGACTGGTCGAGACATGAACTTAGCAGCCTTGCGCAAAAAACCTTGCGCTCGGAAGAGAAGCTAGAGAGTCGCCATGTGTGAAAATGGAGCTTCTCCAGAGAACCGTGGAAGAGGGGACGGTGAGGTTGTTGAAGGAGAGACCACCACAAGGGAAGAACCCGGGAACTGTCCATGAGCAGGTCCAGCAACAGGGGAAAAACAGTCTGCCCGAGGCCAAAGAAGAGCATCTAGTGTCACACGCATAGCCTGCAACTCGCGAACCCTCACCAGAACACGGCAGATCAGAGCGAACGGTGGAAAGGCGTACAGATCCAGACCGTCCCACGGAAAAAAATGCATCCTATCGCCAAGCTCCCTGATCCAGAAGAGGAGATACATACAGGGGCAGACAACGAGTCAGTGCCGTGACAAACAGATCTACCAGAGGAGACCCCCACACCTAGAAGACTTTCCTGTAAATTTTAGGATGTAGGGTCCACTCTGACCCGACACACTCCCCGACTGAGCAGATCCGCAATTACAATGTGGCGTCCTGGAATGAAAACAGGGCAGAGAGATGGAATGGCTCTCGCACCAGGGGAGAACCATCCCTGCTAAGGCCGACAGAGGTTCGGAACAAGTGCCCCCGGACCTCCTGAGATAGGCGACCACTGTCGAGTTGTCGGACATCACAGACACCACAGACCTCAACAAGACCTGCTGAAAACTCTGGAGAGCCCGAAAGACTGCCAAAAGCTCCAGATGATTTATGTGGAACCCCTGGTCCTCCACATTCCAGACTCCTGAAGCCAAAGAATCTCCCAGGTGAGCTTCGCACCCGAGCTGGGAAGCATCCAAGAAAAGGGTCTGTTCCGGAGGTGCCACCACGAATGGGGTGCCTTTCAGAAGTTGATCCAGAACCAACCACCAAGCAAGGTCTTGGAAATACTGACGATTTGGAACCACCCGCCACCAATCTCGGTCTGAAGCAACCCGCCAATGCCTCTTTAGGCACCACTGCAGAGCTCTTATCCGCAGGAGCCCACCTGGCACTAACCATAGTTGGGATGTAAGATATCCCAGAAAAGACCTCCGGAGGGACAATGGTGGAGTCTTGGCTAACAGAAACTGTCTGGCCACTGCCTAAAAACAGTTGACCCGATCTGGAGATGGGAAGACTCGGGCTCTGACAGTGGCAAGAACCATACCCAAAAACTACTTCCTCTGGCTGGATGACAGATCGGATTTGGCCCAGTTGACCTGAATCCCCACCCGAGAACACAGAAGCACAAGAGAATGGGCATTGTTGAGGCATGAAGCCCAAGAAGGACCGGAAACCAGCCAATCGTCCAGATAGCAACACAAGGGTATGCCGAGGCAATGGGCCCAAGCTGACACGGGAGTCATCACCTGAGGAGACATGGCAAGGCCGAAGCATAGAGTCCGAAACTGGTAAATTCTATCCTGCCAGACGAACCGCATGTACTTGCATGACCAAGGGTGGACAGGAACCTGATAGTAAGCGTCCCACAGGTCCAAGGACACCATCCACTCGCTCTTGGCCATTGACTCTAGCATTGACGAAACTGTCTCCATGCGGAAGTGGGTCACCACCAAAAATCTATTTAAGACCAAAAGGTTGCAAATAGGCCTCCAGCTCCCTGTGGTCTTTGGCACAAGGAAGATGCAAGAATAGAACCCGGCCTGAGGGTCTACCACCGGTTCTATAGCTCCCTTTGTCAGCACTTCGGAAACCATGGCCTCCAGAGCCAAATGACGGTCCGAGCCCTCCCTGTACACTGGAAACTCCACAGGCACGCTTGAGAGGGGAGGATCCCTGAGGAAGGGGAGAACATACCCATACTGAAGGGTCTTGACCACCCACTCTCAGGCCCTGATGTTCTCCCACTCTTGCCAGTGCTGCTGCAGACAAGCCCCAACTTGCAATGGCACCTCTGCAGCGTCCCTAGCGAAGAGTGGATGCAAGAGAATATGGCATGGGAAGACCGAAGGACTCTCTCACTGAGGTAAGAAGTTCACGAAAGGAGGCCGCACCCTACTCATCCAGACTGCCAGCCTCCCCTGAGGGAACATCATCAAAAACCTCATCCACCTCTTCAGAAAATTAAGGCCAGCCCGTGGCAGCAGCCTGACTAACTTCTGTGCCAATAGGGTCCATGCCCGCATCAACTGGCTGGGGTGGGACCTGCGAGGGCATTGACCCATGCAGCAAATCAACATGAGGCAGGCTATTGGAAGACACACCCGCCGAGCCTACAAAAGTGCCATCACTCGGCAACCCACCAGGGAGTGGTGCTGCATAAATTCCCGTTTCTCTGCCACCAACAAGGCCTAAGTAGGAGACTGGCACGGCGGAAGCTGGCTCCCCACAAACCCACGAGGCCTTACCAGAGAGAGGAGCAATCCACTGACCTCAGGACAGGCCACGGAAGAAACAGGATCAGCGGGAGCCTGCAAACCACTCAATCCCAGAGCCACACTGCAGAGTGAGGCTGCACCCAAGCTCATTCCACCGAGACCTGCAAACTCCCTGGAAGCACCTGACACAGTGGGAGTCTGCACCACACTCACTGCTGGGGCCACGCTAGGGAGAGGGGCTGCACTCAAGCTCACAACCCCAAAACCAGAAAAGTCCGCGGACTGGACCCCACTCACTCCTAAAGCCAGACTAGGGAGAGGGGCTGTACACAAGCTAACTCCATCAAACCCCAAAAGATGCGTGGAAGGGCCAGGAACAGTATGAGAAGGCATGCCACTCGCTACTAGTGGCAAGGCAGAGGGCAGGGCCACATGCAAACTCACTCTCCCAACTGCCAACTCCAGGGCAGGGCTTGGAACAGAGGGAGCCTGCCCCCACTCACTCCTGGAGCCAAACCAGGGAGAGGGGACACACTGAGACTCGTTCCACGACTACCAGCAGCCACCACTGAAGGGCCTGAGCCTGGGGAAGACTGGGGCCCCCTTACACCCGGCACAAACCTGGGGGATGGACGCACACTCGCTCTGCCGTCTGCAAACCCTGAAAACGTGGAACAGGAGGCATGGGGCAACAAGACCGCTGACAACTGGGCAATAGAAGCTTTCATAGCAGCCAGATCAGACTCTACAGTGACAAACCTGCTGGCCCAAGGGGCCTCAGAAGCCGGATCCTGCCAGTGAGAACACTTCTCACTGAAACCACCAGATGACTTGGCTGCTGCTTCTCCTTAACAGAATGCTTCTCAGTATCCTTCACATATGCTTGGAACTGGAGAAGGGAGAGGTGGGAACACTCACTACACCAGTCTATGGCTGAACACATGGCAGGCCAACAACACACACAGAGGGAATGCGGCTCTAAAGCCTTGTCCGGCAACCACCTCTTCCACCTCTTCCATCCAACACAACTCCGAGTGGCCATGGTAACTCAGGGAGAAGTAGAAAAGCAAGCGGCAAAGAGGCAGTCACCTAAAAAGGAAGGAAGAAACGAGCAGAGGCACAGGTGAACACCGTGCTGAGCACAGAAAGGATCTAAGGTATGGCTGGCCAGCTGGGCTGGTGGTTCCCGGCGTGCATGCGCATGGAGGTGATGTGGAACTTTTATAGGCATGATCTCTATATAGAGGTGCTGGTTGATTTTCTGTGCTGAGTGTGGGAATAATGGCATATAGGCATATGTAATTACATATGGGTAGTTAGTATATGGAGCAACAAACATTTTTTTCCAACTTTAAACCATGTCCTCTTGTACTGCATATGAGGCCCCACCCGCAAAAGGGGGATAACCCACACGACCCTACTTTCGAGAAAAACGCGCTCAAAGTTTTTCACTTCTTATGGTAATGAAAACTATCACAATGTATAACTATTATATATGAAATGAAAGGTCTGGCCTAGCTTTTTCTCGCTATATGATATTTATTACATAATAATTTTTAAGCTCACACCAGTACATTTTGTTTACCCTCCTACCCCGAATACCTAATAAAATATTATTCTTTTTATTGTATTACTGATTATAAACATTCTATGGTTGACTCTCATCCTTTATACTGGCTTGAGACAGTTAAGGTCATCATTAGGAACTCTTTTTTGTGGTCTCCCATTCCCCAGTACTCGTCGAAGATTTTTTTGATGTTTTCTTCCCCAACAGCTTCAAAGCACTTCTTGAGGCAGGTACAGGGACTTCCAACTCTCACAGCAGGAACTACCTTCTTGGACTTGATGGTGACATATTCCTGGCCAGAGTCAGCTGTCTCTTAGCTACATTCTTGGCCCACATAGATATGGCGCCTTTCTTTTTTAGCTGGGCCTCAGCAGTGCACTTGTCGCCGTCAGAAGGCTGCTGCGACACTTCTGTATAAGATAAATCCGTGGATTCATCGCCGTAGGAGGACATTCCGATCTATTCACTGCTGGAATATGCAAAAAACAGGATGAGGTGTGTGCTGAATGAAAGCTTCAGCTAGTCTGTTTACAATTTCATGAACGTGGCGTAGGAGGCAGTGGGGCGAGAAAGCAGCGAGTATGATTGGCTGGCTTTGGGGGGTGTGATTAAATACTCCGCGCTGATTGGTTCAGCACATCCATCCACGTATAAGCCTTGTCACTCTTTCATGAGAGTTTCCGATACTTAGTCAGGCCAAATTTCTTCACCAACTTCCCCGACTTTGAACACTAATTTTGCCATCAGGAAGGTCAAATATTACAATGTCGACACTTCCACAACAATTTTACACCCTTTATCGATGAGTTCCCAGCCATAACTCAAAACTGGCAACTTTGAGGGTTATCCCCCTTTTGCAGGTGGGGCCTCATATGTCCAATAGTAAAATGTCTTCTTTATCCACATACTCCTACCACTAACCATTCTATAAACATGTATCAAATCTCCACTTTTTCTTCTCTCTTCCAATGTTGTAATGTCTAATTTCCTCAATCTTTCTCCATAGGTTAAAGTACAGTACTACCATCTGCTCATTTAACAAAATTCTATCCAGGTAATTTTTTCTAGGTTTGAAAGCCCCACTGTATCACGCAAGCCAACAGGATTTTGAATACACTAGCGCTTCTCATGGACAAAACGCGCACCATTCACTCCCCTTAGTTCAAAACAATGACAGCATCAGCAGCAGCTCATCTTCCCTCGCTCAACATGCCACCAAGATGCCCTGCAATGTCATCTAGCGTTGCTAAGGAGACCAGCAAGTCTCTTACTCTCGAAGTGAAGCTGGATATTATTCACAGACACGAGAGCCAAGAAAACTAATAGCATTGCTTGCTACCATGGCTTGACTCCATCTACTGTCTCTACTATTTTCAGGTCAGCAGACTCTATTAAGAAGGCTGGTGAGACCATATCTTCCTTGCAAGCTAAAAGAACCACCTGAACTCGTGACTCTGCAATGGATAAAATAGAAAACTTTGTGGAAATGTGGTACATAAGTTTTGTATGTGGTACAATGATGCGCCCTTTGTTTACATTCCACAGGTTGCCGGCTAGTGTCTTTCCTGTTCCACTCTCCCTCCCTTCATAAATTTAAAATCATCAACATTATACAGTTACTTACATACACACATTAGTGTACATTATAATGACTTAAATTAAAGTGCCTAAATGTTTAATTTCATAATTTTTACTTTCATTAAACCTTTCACTGTACTATGATGCACTCTTGCTTTGTTTACTCACAATGGAAGTTCAAGTCAGGGGGTTAAACTTGTTATAATTGGTTCACTTAACGAAAATTCGCTTAATTAACGTTTTTTTTAGGAATGTAACCCGTTCGTTAAACGGGTGTTGCCTGTACTTAAATTTGGAACCAACTTTGTAATTGCTCTCTGCACTCTTTCCAACTTCATAATATATTTCTTTTTATGAGAAGACCACACAACCACTGCATATTCCAATTTTGGTTGTATCACAGAAATCGATATCCTTTTAATCATCCTTTCATCAAGGTACGAAAAGGCCACTCTCACCCTCTTTAATAAATTCATCATACCATTAACAACACTATCTATATGTTTGTCTGGAGTCAAGTTATCTGTAACAGTCACTCCCTAATCCATTTCCTCTTGATATCTCCAATTTAACACCATTCATATTGTAGTCATATCGTATTCTCTTTTCACTCTTCTTACACTTATTTAAGGGGACCGTCCGGTTGGGTTTTTAAAACTCATGGGTACATTTTTTTTTTTCACTGATAGATGACTATTACACAATGTTACTGTAGCAGTTACAAGCGAATCGAACCATAAATAACTGCATGAAAAATAAAGAATAAATTTTTTGAAAAGAACATTTTCCCTAGAAACTTTGTCACTGAAAGGTAGATTTCCATTTTGCCAGTACAAATATGAAGTATGTGGTATAACAAAACTTTCCATCTCATAGAATTTTGAATTTTTGCTTTTGATGGCCATTATGAATTTAAAAAATTTTCTATAAAATTACACTGCAGCACAGAAAATCAATTTTTCCAAATTCTATGAGATGGAAATGTAGCAGCTTCAAAATGATACCTCAAAATTGAAAATCCGTTTAAAAATGTAGGAGAAGATACAATTTCAATGATAAAAAAAAAAGTGAAAACTGAGAAAAAGGCAAAAAACCCAGAGATGTCATTTTCATCCTCTATGACCCTGTACATTTATTTGGGTTGGATATTTCATGTTTATACACCACCACGTACAGATGCGACCAGTAAACTCCTTGCCATCTTAGCCCATATATTTTCCAGTAGTATTACCTGGCAGATCCACACCAGGTGAAGGCTTCAGGTTCCCTTGGAATGGTTAAACTCCCTCAAAAACTTAGCCTTCAAGCTCCACTCACTTGACCCTCCCCTCCTGGTCCATGCCCTGTCCCTCCCCGTGACCTCAGAATGTCACCATCCCATCTCCCCCTCCACCACCCTATTGTGTATTTACCTAATTGTATTTACCTAATTGTAACATACGGGAAAAGAGCTATGCTCGTGTTGTCCCGTCTCCATATCTATTAATGTCCAGCTTTTTCTTAAAATCATGAATATTCCTTGCGTTGACCACTTCCACGTCTAAACTATTCCATGCTTCCACCCTTCTATGAGGGAAGCTATATTTTTTCACATCTCTCCTATAAGTGGCCATTTTAGTTTTTCCCATGCCCTCTCGACATTCTTTCATTCCACATACACAGATCTTCCCTATCCATTTTTCCATGCCAATCATCACTCTGTATATTGCTATCAGGTCTCCCTTTCTCTTCTGTTTTCCAGGGTCGGAAGTTGCATTCTTTTCAGTCTGTCTTCATAAGTCAAATCTCTTAAGTCAGGCACCATTTTTGTTGCAGCCCTCTGTACTTTCTCTAGTTTCCTTATGTGTTTCTTTAAGTTCGAGCCCACTGTATTGTTGCATATTCAAGCCTCGGTCTTATCATTGCAGTAATTATTTTCTTCATCATTTCTTCATCTAAATATCTGAACGCCACTCTTATGTTCCTCAATAAGTTCAATACTTCTCCAATTATTTTGTTTATATGTCTCTCTGGCGATAGGTCATTGGTAATTGTCACCCCAAGGTCTTTTCTTCATGACTGGTTTTATGTCTTCATTTCCTATCTTGTACATACTCCTGATTCTTCTTTCACTCTTGCCAAACTCTATTTTCTTGCATTTTGTCGTGTTGAACTCCATTTGCCATGTACAGCTCCATTTCCATATTCTGTCCAAGTCTTCCTGGAGTAGTTCGCAATCTTTGTCACATCTCACTTTTCTTAACAATTTTGCATCGTCTGCA
This sequence comes from Portunus trituberculatus, assembly GCF_017591435.1. Classification (NCBI taxonomy): domain Eukaryota; kingdom Metazoa; phylum Arthropoda; class Malacostraca; order Decapoda; family Portunidae; genus Portunus; species Portunus trituberculatus. The sequence continues at coordinate 9,806,438 of NC_059279.1, read as the reverse complement.
AATAGGCTCACATAACTGGACACCCCATCCACCATGTCATTTATGTAGACCGCGAACATTACTGGTGCCAACACTGATCCCTGTGGAACTCCACTCTCCACCAAGCCCCATTCTGATGGTCTGTCCTTAATTATTGTTCTCATTTCTCTTCCTACCAAAAGTCTTCCATCCATTTTAGTAAACTGCCATGCACTCCTCCTACCATTTCAAGTTTCCAGATCAGTCTCCGGTGTGGTACCTTATCAAAGGCCTTTTTTAAATCCAGATATATTCCATCAGCCCAACCATCTCTTTCCTGTATTACATCTATCACCCTCGAATAGTAACATATCAGGTTTGTCGTGCATGAACGCCCTTTTCTAAAACCAAATTGACACTCACAAAGTATGTCATTTTCTCCAAGAAGTCTGTCCATCTATTCTTCACCACCCTCTCACACATCTTAGCTACCACACTTGTAAGTGACACTGGTCTATAGTTCAATGGGTCTCTCTTGTTACCTGATTTATAGATTGGGACAATGTTAGCTCTTTTCCAGTCTTGGGGCACTACACCTTCCCTTAATGAGGCATCAATTACTTCACAAACTTTTTCTGCCAGTTGCTCCCTGCATTCTCTTAAAATCCATCCTGATACCCCATCAGGTCCCACAGCTTTTCTCACTTCTAAACTCCCCATCATATTCTTGATCTCCTCCACAGTTACTTGAAACTCATTCATAATCCCTTTCTGTTCCATTACCAGTGGTTTGTCAAAAGCAGTCTCCTTTGTGAATACCTTCCGAAAGCATCCATTCATAGCCTCTGCCATTTCCTGGGATCCTCACTGCATACTCCATTTACTTCTAAACTTTCAATACTTTCTCTATTTTTGATGTTGTTGTTCACATGTCTGTAAAAAAGCCTTGGTTGGTCTTTACATTTATCAATTATATCCTTTTCTTGTTTCTTTCTTTCTTCTCTTCTAATCAACACATATTCATTTCTTGCTCTTTTGTAACTTTCCCACTGCTTAATCCGTCTTTTCCTTCTCCACCTCTTCCATGCATCCTCTTTTCTTGTTCTAGCCTTTTCACATCTATCGTTAAACCAGTCCTGCTTTCCAACTTATTAATTTGTTGTCTTCATGGAACTCGATCCATTGTTTCTTTATTATTCTTTCACACATCTTGCATATTACACTAGTTAGTGATACCGGTCTGTAATTTAAAGGTTCTTCTTTCCTTCCGCTCTTATATATGGGAACCACCTCAGCTCTTTTCCATTCTACTGGCACTGTTCCATTTTCTATTGAGCATTTTATGATGTTGTATATAGGACTTGCTAGTTCTTCCCTACATTCTTTCAGTATTCTGCCTGAGACTTCATCCGGTCCCATTGCCTTCTCTTCATCCAGTTCCTTCATTAACTCTTTTATTTCAAGCTTGGTTACTTTAATCTCTTTCATATAGATTGTCTCTCTATTACCCTGTGGCCTCTCAAATTTGGATTCTTTAGTAAAGACCTCCTGGAATTTTTTATTTAATAGTTCTGCCATACTTTTGGGTCTTCCACCATCCCGTTCTCTCCTTTTAACCTTTCTATTGTTTCTTTTTGCCTAATTTTTCCATTTATGAATCTATAGAACAATTTTGGTTGCTCCTTACATTTTTCGACAATATCTTTTTCAAGTTCTTTTCCTCTTCCTTCCTCACCTTAACATATTCATTTCTCGCTGCCTTGAAGTTTTCCTTGTTTGTTGGATTCCTATTTCTCCTCCACCTTTTCCATGCTCCATCTCTTTTCTCCTTTGCCCTAGCACACCTTGCATTAAACCAATCTTTCTTTCCTTCTTCTTTTGGTCTATATTTTGGGACATATTCCTGACTCCTGTTTTGTATATTTCCAAAAATAAGTTATATTTGTCTTGCATTGTCTCTGAGTTTTCCATCTCCTCCCAGTCTACGTTTTAAAATAGTTCTTGAGATTCTCAATATCAGCCTTTCTGTAATTTAATCGGTCTCCTTTGTATGAATCGTCTCTATCTTCCTTTCCCTCTTCTATATCTATTTCTAATATTGCATGGTCACTCTTTCCCAATGGGCACTTATATCTTATATCATCATTCATTTGTATACCCTTGTAAAAACTAGGTCCAATCTCGGCTCGTCGTTTCCTCTGAATCTTGTGCATTCCTTTACTCTCTGGTCCATCATATTGTCTATCATTAGGTTCAAGAATCTTTCTCCCCAGGCTTCTTCCCCCATACCACTTTCATAATTTTCCCAGTCCACTTCTTTACAGTTGAAATCTCCTACTAATATCACTTTTCTCCTTTCTTTAACGATTCTCATTAGACTCCTTATTGTGTCATCTATCATGTCTTTATATTCTTGATTGGTCCATGAATTTGTTTTGGTGGCACATATGTTACAATGATTGTTATCTCTTTTTATTAATATGCATCTTAATATACAATACTTCTGCTTTTCCTTCCCACATTCCACTTGATTGATCACTATCTCCTTCCTTAACATTATCATGACTCCTCCTCCTCCTTTACCCACTCTGTCTCTTCTCCATACATTATACCTATTATCCAAGACTATTTTGATTGCCTCATTTAGTTTTGTTTCAGCCAGGCATACAATATCTGGATTTTCTTTCCTTATGTAATCTCTTAATTCTAATTTACTTGATAAAACCCCGTCTATGTTTGTATACATCATTTTTAGTCTTTTGCCTTTATCATTTTTAGTTAAACTTGTTCCACTTTTTTCTCTTCCTTCTCGTTTATATACCATTTCCTTATCCTGTCTCCTAGAATTCTCCAAAAATGCCTTCTTCTCCTCTTCTGACCTTTCATTATTCTTTTCCTTACTGCTGCTGCCAGTTCATTGTATCTCTTCCTTTCTTCCTCATTTCTATTTTTCTTTATATAGATATCCTTGCAGCCTTCTGTTTCTCTAAGTTTTGTTGTTCTATATAATATTTCTTCTGTTGCTGCTTGTGATTTTAGTAGTATTTTAATTGGTCTCGTTTTTCCTTCTTGATATGGTCCCATTCTGTTTATTTCTTCTACTTCCTCTTCCAAGTTCTGCCTATCTTCGTCATTAGATTCTTCAGTAGGTCTTTGACTGATTTCATTTCTTCTTTTCTCTTTTGGTCTATATTTTATATTTTTTCTTTTATTCCAAATACGACTACACTCTTCTTTTTTCTGCAATTTCTCTAACTAGATTTTCTTTTGTCTTGAGGACTCCTATCATTTTGTTTGTCATATTTTCTTCTTTTTCTTTAAGTTGTTCTTGAATCACCTCCTGAAAATTGGCCTTATCTTTCTTATCTTGGACTCTCCATGCTTGTACTTCTTTTTTAATCACGTTCTGTACTCTATCCTCTTCCTTGTTTACTAGATCTTTCAGCTTCTCCTTCTGTGTGTGTGTGTGTGTGTGTGTGTGTGTGTGTGTGTGTGTGTGTGTGTGTGTGTGTGTGTGTGTGTGTGTGTGTGTGTGTGTTGTTTGTTTGTTTGTTTAAAGAAAAAGGATGGTTTCATATTAGCCTCCTACCTTGGGAACAAGAAACTGCATATTCTTCATCTCTGCACCACCCCATGAGGACATCTCCATCATGAACCCTTTGATGCACTTATACACCAACTCGGCTCGTTTCTGACACCATGACATAGTCATTTCCTGTCAATACCATGGAAACAAAGGAGGTGATTATCAATATCAATGTCAGCATATACCTTTCAAGGATAGCATACCTATATTAATAAAAATACATAAACTAGAAATATGCCTGTGAATATGCTGTAAAGTAAAGACTGAAGATCTTAAGACTGACAGTAACTACAAAAATGTATCATATGAAAGATATTTCAGGATAATTCTTTTTTTGTAAAACAATGACAGAAGACAACATGAAAGGCATCAATACACAGTGCTACAACTGATGTGGTCATGACATAAACATGGAAAAAAAAGTCATAGATCAAAGGTTCAGAGACTGGATAACCTGTAAATAAGAGTAGTTTTTAGTGTGAATATCTTTTCTGATGAAATTAATGACACTGTATAAGAAGTAGTTACAGTAGTTATACCCAATATGCATGTTGGCAATATAAATTTCTCACAATATGTGGTTTCAACTGTTTTCAATATATGAATTTGATCATATGATTGATTATAAGACAAAAATTTTGTTTACCCTCAATATGCGTTTAATTGCATCCAATGTGCGTGTGTATCTAACTCAGCATGTCAGTGCCACAGTTGGACTTATGCTACATTCTCGGGTATGAAAAGGCACGAAAAAAAACTATGGTTCATACTACAGACTCTGTAACTTCATGAGTCCATGTGCATTACTAGTGGTGGCCTTCATTCAAAACCTGGGACCTGGGGTCAAATGATTCCTTGACAATCATTCAGTTTTTACGAAAACCGATTATATTGATGTTACTATTATGAGATCAATGTAGCCAGGTTTTACATTTCTTAGATACTAGGAATATGATAATTTCAGAGACTTAATTTTTTCTTTAGGACTGGGGATCTTCTGAAAACTTTTAACCCAGGTGACCATGTTTCTGAGATTGTCTGTGAAGCCTATACAAGTCTGAGATTGTCTTTGAAGTCAATACAGCCAGTTGTGGTTAGTTACCCCGACAGAACTTCAGCCTCAAGAGTGTTAACCACTGGCTCTTTTCTTTATCCACCATCCTTCTTATAAGATTGGACTCCCTGGACACTTTATAGCACAAAAGATGTTATGGAAGCTGCTGGTGTGGTCCTTTCTAATATCTTGCACAATTCCAGCAGGTCTGCTTCATCTAGTAAAGCTACTTTGACTCTGACTTTTTTCACTATCATTTCCACTGATCAGTGAATTAACTTTCATAAATTCCTATCAGAGACTTGTAAAAAAAAAGCAGGGCCTTTTTACCAAAGTTGTCTTATCTAATTAGATTGTGCTGCTCTTATTGTTTATGTTGCTTATGTTGGCCATGCATACACTTTCACATATGGACTATGGTCTAAAAAAGGGTACATGTTATTAAGCTTTTGCCTTCCACTTGTTTGTTTATATTTTCTGAAATAAAGGTACTTATCATTGGGAAAGACAGAATACTGGATTTTCTTTTACTATGTTGTATGGTTTGGTAGGTTCAAGGAATTACTCTAAAGTTCCCAGTTACATGGACTGTTGAAATGAAATTGTAAGATTTAATGAGCACCAACAGGTAGAAAGGTTGATCATAATTTCACAAAAGCCTCTCAAGTGTGTCACGGAGGTATTAAATGCCTGCGCTACACTTCCATGCTCTTTCATGCTCCTGCATTGTGGTTCCTGTCTTTCTCAAACCTCATCTGAAAGACTGATGGGAGACCAGTATCACATGCATCTTGTTTAATATCTCCCAGAAACAGTTAAATGGCTTTCAGGATATGGCAAGAAGTTTGGTTAAGAAGATAATTCATGAATAATAGGAAGAAAGTAGGTGACAGTACAGAACCCTGAGGAACACCACTGTTAATAGATTTAGGAGAAGAACAGTGGCCGTCTACAACGGCAGCAATAGAACGGTCGGAAAGGATACTTGAGATAAAGTTTCAGAGAGAAGGATAGAATCCGTAAAAGGGCAGTTTTGAAATAAAAAAAATTGTGCCAGACTCTATCAAAAGCTTTTGATATGTGTATATTATAACGTGACAGCAAAAGTTTCACCGAAATCTCTAAAAGACGATGACTAGGACTCAGTAAGGAAAACCAGATTAGCAGTAGAGCGACCCTGTTGGAAGCCATACTGGTGATCAGCTAGAAGATTGTGAAGTGACACATGAATGATTTAGAATCTTCCTATGGAGGATAGATTAAAAAGACTTCAGACAAGCAAGCGATTGAAGGTATTGTGCGGTAGTTTGAAGGATTAGAACGGTCACACTTTTTAGGAACAAGTTGAATGTAAGCAAAATGAAGGAGAGGAAAGTCAAAGCTGGTGGTGAACATTGAAATCTCCAAGAATGGAAATCTCTGAAAAAGGGTAGAGGGACAGAATGTAGTACTCCACTTTGGAAGTTAAATATTCAAAGAATTTGCTATAGTCAGAGGAGTTAGGGGAGAGATAGACAGCACAGATAAATTTACGTAGAGAGTGACTATTGAGCCGAAGCCAGATGGTGGAAAACTCAGAAGATTCACCACCAGGGGTGTGGAGTCGGATTTTCAAAAGTCCGCCTCCGCCTCCGACTCCGACTCCAGTAAATTTAAATGTTGCGACTCCGACTCCGATTCCAGGAAATTTGAAGGTTGCGACTCCAACTCCGACTCCGATTTTTTTTTTTTTTTTTTTACAGTACAACAATCTAGTCTATTTTTTTTTTACATCAGGGATGGTGGCCAAGGGAAAAGATTAAGCAAAAAGCCCGCTAGTTGCCACACCCAAAAAAGACGAAAGTTAAGAGAATCAATACTTACATATTTTCGAGTCAATCCATAATAAAAGTGTACTTGACGATTATATAATTATCATAAATTAATAAAAATTATCTTTATATGTAATGCTTGATTGGACACATCCTCCACAAAGTCAATTTCTCCCAATTTGTAGGAATCTCCAATCTCCATGAAGTGGAATCTTTACTCAAAACTTTATCACGTAAAGAAGTCGGAGTCGCTCATATTTTTACCGACTCCGACTCTAACTCTGACTCCAATTCCGACTCCGACTCCGGCCAAAAGTAGCTGACTCCTCGACTCCGACTCCGACTCCACACCCCTGGTGGGCACGAGAGCAAGTTAAGTCGTTGCACACATAGATGCAACATCCAGCTTTAGAATTAAAATAAGAATAGAGAAAATAGGAGGGAACAGAGAAGGGGCTACTGTCAGTTGCCTCCGACAGCTGTGTTTCTGTGAGGAAAAGAAGATGAGGTTTAGTAGAGGAGAGGTGGTGTTCTACAGATTGAAAATGAAATCTAAGAATGTGAACGTTGCAGAAGTTAATGAAGAAAAGTTCAGGGTGGTGTCAAGACATTTTGGGTCGTCACCGAGAAAGGTGTCTGACCTGGGAATATTTCTGGTCCCCTCCCCAGAAGGGGGACTCCAAGGCTGGATTTGGAGTTGCCATCTTTCAATTTTGAATTTCAAGTGAAGGGTGTATGTGTGGTGAGTGCATGTAGTTTTGTGTGAAGAAAGAGAGTTGTCTTTAGAGGGAAGGCTATGACTGTCCCCTTCAAGTTGTGAGACACAAAGTCAGATCACAACTAGCTTTAATGGAAAGTTCCTTGAACTAATGCTATTAGACCTCTCTGGAAGTAAATCATCGTTTCGGTAGGTGTTTTATTAGCATATACATTTTAAGGTTTTGTTTTAGCAATGGTATAGATTTCAAGTGTGGCCATGTGACATACAATTCCAGACTGGATGGAAATCCAGGTTAGAGAAACATCGTGTTCATATACTTTACATTACTGCAAATGTGTAATACTATCAGCAGTTTTTCTCTCAAAATCATGCAGTACAATCTAAGTGCATTCACTGTCAATATCTTAAATATGAATTTGTCACTGATTTGCTCATAACTTCACTCCTTACCCATCCCCACCTAAGCAGGTGTGATGCCACTTAGCCTAGTATTTCATTTGTCATTAATTGCACCCATAGTATAATTATGTAATGTTTATTAGAAAATCACCTGTCCATTAATACCACACATCTCTTATAGGATATTGTGATGGCCCTACAACTTGTAGAAATGAGGTCTTAATAACTAACAATTTCAATATTGAAAATCTGTTGTCAGCACATCCTGCTATGGACAGCCAGGCCTCACTTGAATTCTATGCCACAAATGTTCCTAAGTCAGACTGCCATTTTCGTCTTTTGACATCAACTTCAATGTTTTCTTTCATTGATGTCTGCAACACTTAAGGCCTTGGATCTATGTTTCAATCCATAGAACACCATCTCTCTACTAAATCTCATCTTTTCCTAACTTAATCACTGGTGTATGAGGCAAATGACAGTAGCCACTTTTCTGTTCTCTCCTACTTTCTCTATCCTAATTTTCAATTCAAAGTTGGATGTTGTGTCTATATGTGCAATGACTTAACCTGCCTTCATGCCCAAACTGGATCTTTTGAGTTTTCCACCATTTAGCTATGACTAGACTCAAACTGATTTTATTTGAGATGTATACCTCTCACCTAACTTCTTCGACGTACGTAACCTCCAAAGTGTGTTCAGACTAATGGTCTTTACTGCATATTGTATATTGTTTCATTTACTCTGTGCTTTTATGTCCTGGATTACAGTTTTTTTTATTTATCTAACTGTTTTGTTTTAATGCCTAGCATTTTTATGACCTAAATATTTTACCACCACATTGGTGTAGGTGAGCGACACAGGTAGTTATAACACTTTAGAATTCCAATTTACAGCTGATATTGCTTATGTCACATGGGAAAAGCAGAATCTTGATGCAAATCAAGCATCCCTCTAAATAGCTAGTGCAGAAAAGTTACAGAGTGTCTGACTTCTTATCTTTTCTCTCTAAAATTTCTGATTGGCCCAGAGCAAACTTAGTATTCTTCAATGCCTCAAAAATAATTCTTACATCTATTAATTTGAAACAGCCATAGACTAATATCCCCTCTTCTTCAATGACACTCAACTGTTTCTCTCTTGTTTATTGAACATCCTTGGTCTGTCTTTTACTTTGAATTTTTTTCTTTTTTTTTTTATATGTAGGGAAGATGGCCAACCAAGGACAAAAAACACTTGAGTGCTGGCTTTCTACAAAGACGAAAATCGTTAGCCAAAATTAGGGAGCAAATGCCTCGATACCTCCCTCTTAAAAGAAGACAAGTCATAGGAAGTTGGAAATACAGATGCAGGGAGAGACTTCCAGAGAGGTATGAATGATTGAGAGTATTGGTTAATGCTTGCATTAGAGAGTTGGACAGAATAAGGATGAGAGGAAGAAGAAAGCCTTGTGCAGTGAGGCTGCAGGAGGAGGGGAGGCATGCAGTTAGCAAGATCAGTAGAACAGTTAGCATGAAAATACCAATAAAAGATAGAAAGAGATGCAACATTTTGGCAGTGAGAAAGAGACTGAAGACTTTTGATTCAACCCTATCTAGCAAAATTGTGTAACTGGAATCCCCCCCCCCCAAACATGTGAAGAGTACTCCATACAGGGGCGGATAAGGCCCTTGCACAGAGTTGGTGGGGCGAGAAAAAACTGGCAGAGATGCCTCAGAACACCCAACTTCATAGAAACTGTTTTAGGAAGAGATGAGATGTGAAGTTTCCAGTTAAGATTAGAAGTAAAGGGCAGACCAGGGATATTCAGTGTAGAAGAGGGAGACAGTTAAGTGTCATTGAAGAAGAGGAGATTGTTGTCTGGAAGGTGGTGTCAAGTTGATAGATGGAGGAATTGAGTTTTTGAGGCATTGAAAACTATTAGATTTTCTCTGCCCCATTCAGAAATCTTAAAAAGATTGGATGTCATGCGTTCTGTGGCGTCCCTGCATAATGTGTTGACTTCCTGATGGGTTGGTCGTCTCTGAAAGGATGTGAAAAAATGTAGTGTGGTATCATCAGCGTAGGAGTGGATAAGACATGAAGTTTGGTTGAGGTCATTAACCCCTTCAATACGGTGACGCCTATGTGGGCGTCATGAAGCCCCAGTAGCAAATACGGTGACACCTACGTAGACGTCATATTTCTTTTCTGAGCTTTCTTCAGTTCAGTTGTCCCGTATAGTGTGTTGGATACCAACTACACACGCCATATGCTGTCCTTGAAATCCTAGTGCTCCTCCCACCATCCTTGTCTCCACCAATCACTAAAGATAAGCTACATGCGTCCCGCCTTGTGTCTAAAATTACCCAATGGCATAGACTGTTCCCATCTCTCTCTCTCTCTCTCTCTCTCGAAAGATAAGTTATATGTCCGCCTTGTAACATTCGTGAAAACACACAAACACACACACACTTTAAGGAAATGATTAGTGAGCAGAATGAAAGTTTTGAAAGGGAATGGGAACTGAAGAAAACACAATGGACTGAGTCGAGGGAAGCAGAGATGGTTGGATTACAAGAAATAATTAAAGATCAGTTGAAGGAAGACAAAAAAGAAAGGTCCAAGGAACTGGTTAATGTTATGAAGAATAAGGAAACATTGATAAGAGAAAAAGCAGAAAAGAAGAAGAGTGTGTTAATATTTGGGATGAAAGAACAAAATATAACATGTAAGCCTAAGAGAATTAAGGAAGAATTAAAACGGTAAGAGATCTGTTCAAAAATCTAAATGATGATGAAAAAAGACCAACATGAAAAAGTGGAAGAGATCCATAGACTGGGTCCGTATAAGGAGGGAGTGAGCAGACCGATTAAAGTAGTACTGAAGTCACAACAATCTGCAGAGGATATCCTATATAGAACATCAAAGTTAAGAGAGATAGAAGGTTGTAAAGAGGTGTTTGTGAGAAAGAATAGAAATGAGGAAGAGAGGAGAAGATATAAGGAATTGTTGGAAGAGGTGAGAAGAAAAAATGATGAGCGGTCTGAGGAGGAAAGAGAAAAGTTTTTTTGGAGAGTTATAGGAGAGAGTCAGAAAGTGGTATGTGGAAAGAAGGAATGCGGAGAAACCCCTAGAGGGAGCAGTGGGTGGACCGTAATGTATACTAATATAGATGGGATACTGTCAAGTAGATTGGAATTGCAGAAGCCTGATATAGTGTGTTTGACTGAGACAAAATTGCATGAAAAAACAAAGATAAATTTGGATAATAAATATAGTATATGGAGAAAGGATAGAGAGAGTAAAGGTGGAGGAGGAGTTATGATTATGACGAAGAAATAAATAAATGTGGATAAGGTTTGGTATGGGAAGAACAACGCAGAAGTGATAAGCATAAGGATAAAAAGTGATGGAAAAGAATTAATAATCATGGTGACCTATGTACCTCCTAAAACAAATTCTTGGACATTAAGGGAATATGATGGAACAGAGGGTGAAGGAAAATACTAGATATAGAGGAGATGATGAACCGGCTAGACTGGATTTGGTGTTAACAAGAGAAGTGTACCTATGTGGAGATATACAATGCAAATGTCCTTTGGGAAAGAGTGATCATGTGGTTATGGAAATGCAGATAGCAACAACACAGTGAAGGAAAGACGAGACATACAGGAGTGGTAGAATGAATTATAGAAAGATGGACACAGAAAGTTTGAAAAATTATTTCAGAAAATTAGATTGGGAGATGTTACAAATCAGAGAAGTGCAAAAAAATATGAGATTTTTATGAAATATTATAAAGAAGGAGTTATGAAATTTGTACCAAAGTATAAACCGAGAGAGGAAGGAAGAAAGGATTGGTTTAATGCAACTTGTGTTAAGGCTAAGGAAAAGAGATGTGGCTTGGAAAAGATGGAAAAGAGCAGGAATATACTAAATAAGGAGAATTATAGAGTGGCGAGAAATGAGTATGTGAGGGTAAGGAGGGAGGAAGAAAGAAAATTTGAAAAAGATATTGTAGACAAGAGTAAGGAACATCCAAAATTGTTTTACAGGTTCATAAATGGTAAACTTAAAAGAGAGAGTCCATTGAAAGATTAAAAGGAGAGCAAGGGATAGTAGATGACCCTAAGAATATAGCGGAATTGCTAAATAATAGGTTTCAGCAAGTATTTACTGAAGAAACAATGTTTGTAAAGCCTCAGAATGTACAAGGAAATGTGCACATGGATGACATTAAGATACCTAAAAGGAGTTATATAAAATGTTGGAGGAACTTAAAGATGATAAAGCGATGGGACCAGATGAAGTTTCAGGAAAATTATTGAAGGAGTGTAGAGAAGAATTGATTGATCCATTATATGATATTATAAGGTGTTCATTAGAAACAGGGAAGTACCAGTAGAGTGGAAAAGAGCTGAAGTGGTGCCCATTTATAAGGGAGGCAGTAAGGAAGAGCCTCTTAACTATAGACCTGTGTCTCTAACAAGTGTGGTCGGTAAGATTTGTGAGAGGGTGATAAAGAAATATTGGATACGGTTCCTGGAGGATCATAAGTTATTATCGGATCATCAATTTGGCTTTAGGAAAGGGAGGTCATGTGTAACAAATCTACTGAGCTTTTATTCAAGAGTGGTTGACAAAATACAAGAGAGAGAGGATGGATGGACTGTGTATATTTGGATTTAAAGAAAGCTTTTGACAAGGTACCTCACATGAGACTGTTATGGAAATTAGAGATTTATGGAGGACTGAAAGGAAAAGTGTTAAAGTGGATGGAAAACTACTTGAGATGGAGGGAGATGAGAACGGTAATAAGGGATGCAAAGTCGGACTGGTTGGTGGTGGAGAGTGGAGTCCCACAAGGTTCAGTGCTGGCACCAATACTTTTCCTTGTATATATTAATGACATGCCAGAGGAGTAAACAGTTATATTAATTTGTTTATGGATGATGCGAAGTTGTGTAGGTGTGTGAAGAGTGAAGAAGATTGTGAAATTTTACAGGCAGATCTGGATAAGATTTGGGAGTGGAGCAAGAGGTGGCAAATGGAATTTAATCTGAGCAAAAGTCATGTGATGGAGATGGGAAGAGTGGAAGACGGCCAAGAGGGTCATATAAGATGGGTGAAGAAGTAGTGTTGAAAAAGGTGGAAAAGGAAAAGGATTTGGGAGTGATAATACAAGACCATGGGCAGTTTGAGGCTCATATTGATAAGATGTTTGGAGAAACGTATAATTTGATAAAAAATATTGGATTAGCCTTCCATTATATGGATAAAGATATGATGAAGAAATTAATTAGTATGGTAATTAGACCAAGATTGGAATATGCTGGAGTGGTTTGGTCCCCTTATAAAAAGAAGCATATAAGGAAGTTGGAGAGATTGCAGAGAATGGCAACAAAAATGGTTCTGGAATTGGCAGAAATGACCTATGAGGAGAGATTAAAAGAAATGAATTTGCTTACCTTGGAACAAAGAAGAGAAAGAGGAGATTTAATACAGGTTTATAAACTGTTGAACGGACTGGATGAAGTGGATAATGAGCAAATGATGTTGAGAGAGGAAAACTTAAATAGAACTACGAGATCGCATAGTAAAAAGATAGCCAAGGGAATATGCTTGAAGGATGTGAAGAAATATAGTTTCCCACAAAGATGTGTGGAGGTGTGGAATGGTTTGCGTGAGGAGGTGGTGTCAGCGAGGAGTGTGCATAGTTTTAAAGGAAAGTTGGATGTGTGTAGATATGGAGACGGGGCCACACGAGTATGATACCCAGGCCTTGTAAAATTACAACTAGGTGAATACAACTAGGTGAATACACACACAGTCAAGGGCGGACGCACTGGCGCAGTTCCGACGATCAGCTGATCTTCACTACATACATGTTGTATAGTATTCACAGTGGCCTGGGCAGGTAGTGTGGACTCATTCTTTTTTTCTTCATGAAATCAATTATTAAGGAATGATGAGTGAAAAAGAGATTCCATCCAAATGCAGACATGACAATAGAGAAGGGGCTGATGATGACTATGTTGGTGAGGGAGAACGCGTATTCGAAGGGTTCGATACGACGACTACTTCACTACTTAAGAGAGTGTTGAATATTGTTGAATGTAAACTAGATAAACTGATAAAGAAGAAGATGGAAATGAAAGAGAATGAAGAGCAGGAAAAGGAGTTTATAAGACTGAGAGAAAGGATAAGAAAAGTGGAAGAAAACGAAGCTAGGCTAAGAGCGGAAAACGAAGAACTAAAAAAGGAAGTAGCTAACTACAAAAAGCAGATGGAAGAAGGACTCGGTAAAGCCGAGAAAGAAAAGGAGAAGCTGAAAGATCTAGTAAACAAGGAAGAGGAAAGAGTACAGAACGTGATTAAAAAAGAAGTACAAGCATGGAGAGTCCAAGATAAGAAAGTAAGGCCAATTTTCAGGAGGTGATTCAAGAACAACTTAAAGAAAAAGAAGAAAATATGAAAAACAAAATGATAGGAGTCCTCAAGACAAAAGAAAATCTAGCTAGAGAAATTGCAGAAAAAAAGAAGAGTGTAGTCGTATTTGGAATAAAAGAAAAAAAATATAAAATATAGACCAAAAAGAGAAAAAGAAGAAATGAAACCAGTCAAAGACCTACTGAAGAATCTAAACGACGAAGATAGGCAGAACTTGAAAGAGGAAGTAGAAGAAATAAACAGAATGGGACCATATCAAGAAGGAAAAACGAGACCAATTAAAATATTACTAAAATCACAAGCAGCAACAGAAGAAATATTATATAGAACAACAAAACTTAGAGAAACAGAAAGCAGCAAGGATATCTATATAAAGAAAAATAGAAATGAGGAGGAAAGGAAGAGATACAATGAACTGGCAGCAGCAGTAAAGGAAAAAAAATAATGAAAGGTCAGAAGAGGAAAAAAAGGCATTTTTTTGGAGAATTCTAGGAGACAGGATAAGGAAATGGTATATAAACGGAAGGAAGAGAAAAAAGTGGAACAAGTTTAACTAAAAATGATAAAGGCAAAAGACTAAAAATGATGTATACGAACATAGACAGGGTTTTATCAAGTAAATTAGAATTAAGAGATTACATAAAGAAAGAAAATCCAGATATTGTATGCCTGGCTGAAACAAAACAAATGAGGAAATCAAAATAGTCTTGGATAATAGGTATAATGTATGGAGAAGAGACAGAGTGGGTAAAGGAGGAGGAGGAGTCATGATTATGTTAAGGAAGGAGATAGTGATAAACCAAGTGGAATGTGGGGAAGGAAAAGCAGAAGTATTGTATGTTAAGATGCATATTAATAAAAAGAGTTAACAATCATTGTAACATATGTGCCACCAAAAACAAATTCATGGACCAATCAAGAATATAGAGACATGATAGATGACACAATAAGGAGTCTAACGAGAATCGTTAAAGAAAGGAAAAAAGTTATATTAATAGGAGATTTCAACTGTAAAGAAGTGGACTAGGAAAATTATGAAAGTGGTATGGGGGAAGAAGCCTGGGGAGAAAGATTCTTGAACCTAATGATAGACAATATGATGGATCAGAGAGTAAAGGAATGCACAAGATTCAGAGGAAACGACGAGCCGGCGAGATTGGACCTAATTTTTACAAGGGCTATACAAATGAACGATGATATAAGATATAAGTGCCCATTGGGAAAGAGTGACCATGTAATATTATAAATAGATATAGAAGAGGGAAAGGAAGATAGAGACGATTCATACAAAGGAGACCGATTAAACTACAAAAAGAATGATATTGAGAATCTCAGGAACTATTTTAAAAATGTAAATTGGGAGGAGATGGAAAACTTAGAGACGATGCAAGAGAAGTATAACTTATTTTTGGAAAAATACAAAACAGGAGTCAGGGAATATGTCCCGAAATATAGACCTAAAGAAGAAGGAAAGAAGGATTGGTTTAATGCAAGGTGTGCTAGGGCAAAGGAGAAAAGAGATGGAGCATGGAAAAGGTGGAGGAGAAATAGAAATCCAACAAATAAGGAAAACTTCAAGGCAGCGAGAAATGAATATGTTAAGGTGAGGAAGGAAGGGGAAAAGAACTTTGAAAAGGACATTGTCGAAAAATGTAAGGAGCAACCAAAATTGTTCTATAGATTCATAAATGAAAAAATTAGACAAAGAGAAACAATAGAAAGGTTAAAAGGAGAGAACGGGATGGTGAAAGACCCAAAAACTATGGCAGAACTATTAAATAATAGATTCCAGGAGGTCTTTACTAAGGAATCTAAATTTGAAAGGCCACAGGGTAATAGAGAGACAGTCTATATGAAAGAAATTAAAGTAACCAAGCTTGAAATAAAAGAATTAATGAAGGAACTGGATGAAGACAAGGCAATGGGACCAGATGAAGTCTCAGGCAGAATACTGAAAGAATGTAGGGAAGAACTAGCAAGTCCTATATACAACATCATAAAATGCTCAATAGAAAATGGAACAGTACCAGTAGAATGGAAAAGAGCTGAGGTGGTTCCCATATATAAGAGTGGAAGGAAGGAAGAACCTTTAAATTACAGACCGGTATCACTAACTAGTGTAATATGCAAGATCTGTGAAAGAATAATAAAGAAACAATGGATCGAGTTCCTTGAAGACAACAAATTAATATCAAATAGCCAATTTGGTTTTAGGAAAAGACGGTCTTGTGTAACTAATTTACTGAGTTTCTATTCTAGAATAGTTAATAGAGTACAAGAGAGAGAGGGATAGGTTGACCGTATTTATTTGGATTTAAAAAAGGCGTTTGACAAAGTGCCACATGCAAGATTACTATGGAAGTTAGAGGAGAAGTTAAAAGGAAGCACATTGAGATGGATAGAAAATTACTTGATGGGGAGAGAAATAAGGACGGTAGTTAAAGATATGAAGTCCAAGTGGAGAGCAGTAGAAAGCGGAGTGCCACAAGGGTCAGTATTGGCACCAATACTTTTCCTCATTTATAATAACGATATGCCAGAAGGAGTGAACAGCTACATAAATCTGTTTGCAGATGATACGAAACTGTGCAGAGTTATAAAGCAAAAAGAGGATTGTGAAATACTGCAAGAAGACCTAAATAAGATATGGGAATGGAGCAAAAAGTGAGAAATGGAATTCAATGTGAACAAAAGCCATGTCATGGAAATGGGAAAGAGTGAAAGACAACCCGTGGGAATCTATAAGATGGGAGATGGAGTAGAACTGGAGAAAGTAAAAAAGGAAAAGGACTTAGGAGTGACGATGGAAGAAAACAATCAACCAGTAAGCCATATTGATAGAATTTTAGAGAAACATATAATTTGCTAAGGAATATTGGAGTAGCATTTCACCACATGGACAAAGAAATGATGAAGAAATTGATAAGTACTTTAATAAGACCCAGATTGGAATATGCAGGAGTACTGTGGACCCCTCATAAAAAGAAACACATAAGGAAATTGGAGAGACTACAAAAAATGGCTACAAGAATGGTTCCAGAATTTGAAGGGATGACATATGAGGAGAGACTAAAGGCTATGGATCTACCAACCCTGGAACAAAGAAGGGGGAGAGGAGACCTGATACAAGTTTTTAAATTGATCAACGGAATGGACCAAGTGGATAATGAGAAACTGATCCTGAGAGAAGAATATGACATTCGAAGCACAAGATCGCATAGTAAAAAGCTGAGAAAAGGAAGATATCTGAGAGATGTTAAAAAATATAGTTTCCCACAAAGATGTATTGAGACGTGGAACAGTTTAAATGAAGAAGTAGTGTCTGCAACGAGTGTGCATACTTTTAAAGTAAGATTGGATAAGTGTAGATATGGAGACGCGGCCACACAAGCATAAAGCCCAGGCCCTGTAAAACTACAACTAGGTAAAACTAGGTAAATACATACACACACACACACACAAACACACACAAACAACAAATTTTCTAATCTCTCTCTCTCTCTCTCTCTCTCTCTCTCTCTCTCTCTCTTCCTCTCCTTCCCTCCTCCCCTCCTCCTCTCGAAAGATAAGCTACATGCATCCCGCTTGTGTCTAAAACATTAGCAAATGTCACTCTCTCTCTCTCTCTCTCTCTCTCTCTCTCTCTCTCTCTCTCTCTCTCTCTCTCTCTAAGAGAGAAGCGTCCACTCTCTTGAGGCGATATAGTGACTAAAAATAGCAGCATAATACACAAAGACGACAAGTATGACAAGCTTGCACGAGTTTCCCGCGCTCAGGCGCATGGCACTACCACCCGTATATCATACAGGCGGGCTTTTTTAACATCCGGCGTGAAGGGGTTAATGAATAATAGAAAGAGTGTGGGTGATAGTATAGAACCCTGAGGGACTCCACTAATTGATTTAGGAGAAGAAAAGTGGCCATCTACCACAGCAGCAATAGATTGGTCAGAAAGAAAACTTGAGATAAAGTTGCAGAGAGAAGGATAGAAACCGTAGGAGAGCAGTTTGGAAATCAAAGCTTCATGCCAGACTCTATCAAAAGCTTTTGATATGTCTAACGTGACAGCAAAAGTTTCAACGAAATATCTAAAAGAGGATGCAAAAATTCAGTAAGGAAACCCAGAAGATCAACAGTAAAGCGAATTTGACAGAAGCCATACTGGCGATCAGGTAGAAGATTGTGAATTGACAGATATTTGAGAATCTTCCTATTCAGGATAGATAAAAAAAATTTAGACAAGCAAGAGATTAAAGCTATAGGATGGTAGTTTGAGGGATTACAATGGTCATCCTTTTTTAGGAACAGGCTGAATGTAAGCAAACTTCCAGCAAGAAGGAAAGGTATAAGTCAATAGGCATAGTTGAAAGAGTTTGGCCAGGCAAGATGCAAGCACGGAAGCAGTTTTTGAGAACAATAGGAGGAACCCCATCAGGACCATAAGCCTTCCGAGGGTTTAGGCCAGTGAGGGCATGGAAAACATCATTTCAAAGTATTTTAATTGTAGACATGAAATAGTCAGAGGGAGGAGGAGAGAGAGGGACAAGCCCAGAATCATCCAAGGTGGAGTTGTGAGCAAAGTTTTGAGAGAAGAGTTCAGATTCAGAGACAGAAGAGATGGCAGTTGTGCCATCAGGATGAAATAAAGAAGGAAAAAATTAAGAAGTGAAGTTATTGGAGATGTTTTTGGCTAGATGCCAGAAGTCTTGAATAGAGTTTGAAAGATTTTGACATTTTCTACTTATGAAGGAGTGTTTGGCAAGTTGAAAAACAGGCTTGGTATCATTCCGGGCAGAAATACAAAGTGCATGAGATTCAGGAGATGGAAGGCTCAAGTACCTTTTGTGGGCAACCTATCTATCATGTATAGCACAAGAACAGGCTGAGTTAAACAAAGGTTTAAAATGTTTACATTAAGGAAAAGAATGAGGAATGTACACCTCCATGCCAGACACTATCACCTCTGCTACGCGTGCAGCACAAAAGAGATGGGTCTCTGACACGGAAGCAGTAATTATTCCACGGAAAATCACCATAATACCTCCTCAGGTCCTCCCAACTGGCAGAAGCAAAATACCGGAGGCACCTTCGTTTTGGGGGATCCTGCACAGGGATTGGAGAAATAGGACAAGATACAGAAATGTGATTGTGATCAGAGGAGCTCAACAGAGATGAAAGGATGAGAGCATAAGGAGAAGGATTAGAGGTGAGGATGAGATCAAGATTGTTGGACGGATCTCCAAGATGGTCAGGAATAGGAGTAGGGTGTTGCACCAGTTGCTCTAGTTTATGAAGGATAGCAAATTTGAAGGCTAGTTCACCAAGATGGTCAGTGAAGGGAGATGAAAGCCAAAGCTGGTGGTGAACATTGAAATCTCCAAGAATGGAAATCTCTGCAAAATGGTGGAGAGACAGAATGTGCTCCACTTTGAAAGTTAAATAGTCAAAGAATTTACTACAGTCAGAAGAGTTAGGGAGAGATATACAGAACAGATGAATTTAGTTAGAGAGTGACTGTTGAATCGAAGCCAGATGGTGGAAAATTCAGAAGATTCAAGAGCGTGGGCACAAAAGCATGTTAAGTTGTTGCGTACACAGACGCAATATCCAGTTTTGGAATGAAAATGAGAATAGAGAAAGTAGGAGGGAACAGTTGCCTAAGACAGCTGTGTTTTGGTGAGGAAAAGATGAGGTTTAGTAGAGGACAGGTGGTGTTCCACAGATTGAAATTTAGATCTAAGGCTGCGAATGCTGCAGAAATTAATGTAGAAAAAGTTGAGGGAGGTGTCAAGGCATTTGTGGTGGTCACTGAGAGAGGCATCTGATCTGGGGACATTTTTGGTCCCCTCCCCAAAAGGGGACTCTGAGGCATGGTTTGGAGTACTCACTTTTCTTTTAAATTTTGATATTCAAGTGAAGGGTGCATGTGTGGTAAGTGCATGTAGTTTTGTGTGAAGAAGGAGAGTTGTCTTTAGAGGGCAAGCTGTGACTGCCCCCTTGAGTTGTGAGACACAAAGGAAAACGTTCAGTGAGATCAGAACTAGCTTTAATGGAAGGTTCACAGCATCCCCTCAACTAGTCCTATTAGATCTCGCTGGGAGTAATTTATCGTTTCAGTAGGTGTCTACTACCTCCTCCTGAAAAACTTATAATCTAAACTGGAACTTTACGTCTATTTCTAGCCAAAATATTTTCTATGAATTTAGGCAATCTGCATTGTCTCCTGTCAGTATTTCTCATTCTTCTAGCTGCTAACTGCATATAAGGATCTTATTTATCCATACAGAGAGTATGCTTCTCTGGCTAGTACAGTGGTAATGTGCTGGCCTGGCATTGCTAAGGTCGGCAGATTGAGTCCCGCTTGGGCTCATGAGTTCAAGCCATTTACTGGGAGGTTACTGCTGTGGTTGAGCACAACAGTGGGGAGTTAGGTTTGCCTGGCTGACATTCTGGAGAGCACCAACAGTGGTGGATACTGGAACTAAAATCCAACGAACTTTAACTTTTAAATTTATGTATGATGGGAAGTTCCACTCACACAGCTCTTTTAGTGTAGATGGAGTGGAATCAAAAGCTTTTTGTCCTATTCTTTGGACAAAAAGCCTTTTTCTCAAAATTGCAATGTTTTATCTCTTGCTATCTTCTGTTGCTTTTTTATACCAACTGCTCTTTTGATCTCGCTAACTGCATGCCTCCCCTCTTCCTGTGCCTTTGCTGCACAAAACAATCTTCTTCCTTTCAACCCTATTCTGTCCACATCACTAATTCTCAATCATTCATCTTTATTTGTTTTCAAGGACTGGTACCTCAGTGGGTCTTTTTTTATTACATGTTTATTGCCCTCAGCTGGTGGTTCTCCTACATAAAAAAGCAAAAAAAAAAAAAAAAAAAAAAAAAAAACATTTGAATGAATATTACCATGGAATATTTTCCAAAGAGGATAACTTGTACTTTTACTTCTAGTAATATCAGCAGAAATTCTATAGTGTTTATAATAATTTAACAGTTCCCTACATTCTTGCATATATATAGTTTACTATTTATTTAGGTCACCTATTGAGAATTAATCAAACTAATCAGTTATGCACAATTATTTAAGAAATTAATAATAATTCTGAAAGATAGATACCTAATAATTACAATCATTAGAAGAACTTGCTCAATATGCCTAACAATGTCTACCTTTTCTGCTTCCAGCACCCTGATACAGAGGATTTATCAGATGAAACTGCCCACATAAAGACTCAATCCCAATACAATACAAATGAATATAATGAATTGGCTCAATCACCAAAACAAAAAGGTTTCTTATTTTTAATAAAAAAAAATGTCAAGGAAGATCCAACCTTTAGGACATTTCGCAGACCAAGAATGACTGGATGACGAGAGTTTATGTCAGTTGTGTGGAGGGTGTCATCCACCACCATGTGGAACATCACATGAACATCTGCCAGGTTGGAGTGTCTCGTGATGTAGAAATCACCAGCTTTCAAGTGCTGAGGGACTGGAGGGGGAGGCTGAAAAGTAAAGATAGAGTGAAGTTAAGTATGGAGTAAAGTAAATAATAAAGTTAAGCATGGTGATATACCAAATTAATGCAGTGGAGTAGTTAGTATTTTTGACACTCTCGGCAGCCTGCAGCCTTCAAGTTAGCTGTCCTTCCTAGAAGTAACACAATATTACATTGCACATTAACCCTTAAAGTTTATAAATACAATAACTCCATCATAAATCGAACTAATTGAGGGAAAGGCCAATCTGAGTTACCAAAGGAATTTTTCTTCCTTTTTTCAAATGTTCCACACCTGTTACTACAAACAGTTGATATGATCTGTGTAATGTACACTTAACTCTCTAATACAGTGCTTTCCACTGTCATGTTTTAATGCTATCGTGCCTACTTAAAAAGCTACACATATTTCTATATCATGCATGAAATTACTGACATTGCGCACAAGTCATTCCAAAACTAATGGGTTATAATGTAGCATGATAGTTGAGTTTCTCTACATACTTTTATTGAGAAATAGTTCTTCACATATTTCCCCAATGTACCCATCCACCTTAGCTACTAATCTTCCACAATGAGGTACTGTATTTGACAGCACACCATTTCATTGCAAGAAGTAGCTCTGCTCGCTGTCAAGTTTCTTGGATCACAGCCCATAGTGTCTCTGTGCAGTTTCCGCCAGAAGCCAGAAGTGATGTCACTGAATTGAGTTAATCCATGCTCAATAGAGTAAATTGTGTTATTTAATCACATCTCCTTAAATATCTAGTCGCATTAAATCAAAATCGCGTTATTCAAACTTGTGTTAACCAAGAGTTCACTGTATCTCATTGTGGGATGCAGAAAAGTGTTCTCTACCTATCAATACAAGCTAGGCCTGTTTTTTTCTTATGTAGGAGAGAAGGCCAGCCAAGGGCAACACAATGAGGGAGAGAAAAAAAAAAAAAGGCCCACTTGGGTGCTGGTTTTCTAAAGGATAAGTAAAGGGTTAGCCAAAATTAGGGAGCGAATATCTTGATACCTCCCTCTTAAAAGAAGTCAATTCATAGGAAGACAGAAATACAGAAGCAGGTTTGGAGTTCTAGAGTTTCCCAGTGAAAGGTATGAATGGTTGAGAGTACTGGTTAACTCTTGCATTAGAGAGCTGGACAGAATAGGGATGAGAGGAAGAAGAAAGCCTTGTGCAGCAAGGGCACAGGAGGAAGGCCTGCAGTTAGCATGATCAATAGAACAGTTAGCATGAAAATACCAATAAAAGATAGAAAGAGATGCAACATTTCGGCGGTAAGAAAGAGGCTAAAGAGTCAGTCTGTCAGAGGACGGGAGTTGATGAAACGAAAAACTTTTTTATTCCAACCTATCTAAGAAAACTGTGTGAATGGAATCCCCCAAAACATGTGAAGAGTACTCCATGCATGGGCAGATAAGGCCCTCGTATAGCGTAAGCAGTTGGAGGGACGAGAAAAACTGGCCGAGACGCCTCAGAATGCCTAACTTCACAGAGGCTGTTTTAGCAAGAGATGAGATATGAAGTTTCCAGTTATGATTATGAGTAAAGGACAGATAAAAAATATCTAGTGTGGAAGAGGGAGACAGTTGAGTGTCATTGAAGAAAAGGGGTTCATTGTCTGGAAGGTTGTGTTGAGTTGATAGATGGAGGAATTGAGTTTTTGAGGCGTTGAAAACTACTAGATTTTCTCTGCCCAATCTGAAATCTTAGAAAGATCAGAAGTCAGGCATTTTGTGGCATCCCTGTGTGATCAGTTGACTTCCTGAAGGGTTGGATGTCTCTGAAAGGACGTAGAAAGATGTAGGGTGGTAACACTAGCATAGGTGTGGATAGGGCATGAAGTTTGGTTAAGATTATTAATGAACAATAGAAAGAGAGTTGGTAACAGGACAAAACCCTGAGGAACACCACTATTAATAGATTTAGGGTTACTCTCCCCATTAAATTAAATCCTATTGAACCTTAAGTTTGCTATCTGATCATTTGTTATTCAATCTGGTTTTCAGGAATGTAATACGTACAATCATAAACCAAGGGAAATCTATACGCACATGATTTAAGGAGTGAATGGAAGGACAGTAACTGCTCAAGATCCTTTCTGTTGAATATATTCTCTTGGATAGTATAGAGCATCAGATAAACATAAATACACTAAAAATGAAATTTATCCCATATGACTCACTGGAGCATCCTCATCGCAGTCATAGTGAGGAGGCGGATGATCTCGACGCCACTGCACCACCTGTGGCACTGTGTTACGCACCACCTCCAGCTGGTCCTCCAAGTCAGGGAAATGGAGCTCCGTGGATTTCCGACACACACGTCCAAAGTCTGTACGTTAAATTGTATTTAGCTTGTCATGTCAATGTTACAACAGTCTTTACTTATTAAACCAAATATTACTTGTTTAGGTCATCATGTCATTATTATAACAATTATTACTTATTATACCAAATATCAGTCTTTAATAATTAGACTGATAAATAATATATAATGTGCCAGACTTTCTCAGCGTCAATAACCTGGTAAGAGAGTTATTACCCCGTTTAATGCCAGTGTAAGTGTTGATGCGGTCATCAACAAGCAGCACCAGACCATTCAGGTTGTGAGAGTACAGGCTCATTGAAGTTTGGATCCTCTGAGGTGGTATGTCACTGAAAATTACTTCTGTTACAAAGAATAAAGCTAGATAATTTAGTCATGTTCTAAAACTACACTGAATCATCAATGAAGAGAAACTTTCTCTCTTTGTCTATTACTGCAAATTGCCTGTTATCGAGAGCAATTAATCTGTGAGACCATAAAACATCCCCTCTTCTTTTTTTGGTAATTTATTCTTTCAATAATGCAAAAAAATACTGATATTTTATCCATCTTACTCTACACTCAGTGTTGAAATAAAAGAGATTCAAGAAGTGTTCAGTAATAAAAATTTGTCTTAGCAAGAATAGATGAACTAATGACATAACTTCCCTTTTGGTGTAATAGCCAATTCCCATATGGTCTAGTGGCATCCTTTACAAGTACTTAATGACTACCTGAAGGACCTTGCTGAGGTGGCAAAGGAGGGGGAGCATGATAAGGGATCATCAGGGTCAGAGTAGACTACCTCCACACTACTGCCCTCACCATAGATCACAATCTTGCCTTCTTTCTCTAATGCTGCTCCACCTCCTTACCTTCTGTCTCTGTCTTTCTTTCTCTCCCTGTTTTCTATATAAATTGGTGCATTTCTGAAATTATTTCCAAAATCATTCTAACTTTAGCTCCACATTACTACTGAGGAAAAATTAATGGGTATCTCTATAGAAAACTGTTCCCCTATTCTAAACATGGCATCTTAGCAGGGAAGTGAGACCCTGCTGAGTGCTGATACCTTGCAGTTTTACAATAGAGCATTGACTTGCTGCAAACTCACCATATGGCCACCCTCACAGCCAATCTAAGGCAGTAATCTGGAGTATGAGAGTATGAGAGAGAGAGAGAGAGAGAGAGAGAGAGAGAGAGAGAGAGAGAGAGAGAGAGAGAGAGAGAGAGAGAGAGAGAGAGAGAGAGAGAGAGAGAGAGAATCGGGCAGCTGTGTTGTTGACATTGCTTACTTTCTGGACTGTACTTAGGACACAGTTTGCTAATTATTTCATCTAGAAGAAAACCCAGCCCATCTTATACTAAATCACCCTCAGTCAAAAGAAG
Organism: Portunus trituberculatus; assembly: GCF_017591435.1. Lineage (NCBI taxonomy): Eukaryota > Metazoa > Arthropoda > Malacostraca > Decapoda > Portunidae > Portunus > Portunus trituberculatus. Next base: position 9,781,264 of record NC_059279.1, on the reverse strand, counting down.
AAAGAACTGAAATTGTAGACCTCAAAAACCAGTAAATGAAGACAAAAATCAAATGATTGTGGAGGTTTTTTTTTCTGCACGTTCATTACCCACAGCATTCTCTCTTTAAGTGTAGAAATTTCATTAACCTCTCTTGCCCAACAACATTCAAACAGAAATGCATAACTAGTATTTCCCATAGGAAATAATGGAAATAGCGGGGATGCGTTCTGGGCTGGTTCCCAACATACCACATGGGTTAAGAAAAAATTATATATATTTCTATTAGCTTTTTACAAACCTTGCCCCCAAGAAAGGATTGTTTTGTAATGCATAAAGTGAAATCTTACGTGGAATACCAGAAAATAAAGCAGAGATGAGATCGCCCATTGACAATGCGGAGACTCATGGTGACTCAGCCACTTCTTCTTCTTGTGACCCTTTTAGCCTGCGTGTTGTCTTTCACTACAAAATTTATGTTTCCACTCTTCTATTGCCTGCTATAATGGATATCATATCTTAGTATTCATATATGCTCATGCCATGAGGATAACCTGGACTCCATGGCAGTGAGTGATACTGAATATGAATACTATATATAATGAATATGAATACTAAGATATGATATCCATTATAGCAGGCAATAGGATTGGAAACATAAATTTTGTGGTGAAAGACAACATGAAGGCTAAAAGGGTAACAAGAAGAAGAAGTGGCCGAGTCACCGTGAGTCTCCGCATCATCTGTGGACGATCTCATCTCTGCTTTATTTTCTGGTATTCCACGTAAGATTTCACTTTATGCATTACAAAACAATCCTTTCTTGGGGGCAAGGTTTGTAAAAAGCTAATAGAAATGTTGTTTTGTGAACATAAATGCATACATAAGACAGTAACACCACCTCCAGAGGTGGTGTTCCCAGCAACCTCAGAGACACCTCATCATCATCCAAGAGTTCATGGGTGCCATTTCTCGGCAGGAGGTTGCTCTGACATTGTTAAAGAATCTTGGATCCAGCTCCAAGAGCGCTAGAGACAGGCAGGGAGCCAGCCAATCACAGCGAAGCTGCCACGTTCGGTCCCTCACCTGGCAAATTCAAACCCAGAAAATTCGCTAAAACGGATGTGGTTGTACGTTATGCGGACTTTTTGGTCTAACTTTATATAGTACATTAAACCAGAAATTTGTTAGACTTAACGTTGTTAAGTATTATATATATATATATATATATATATATATATATATATATATATATATATATATATATATATATATATATATATATATATATATATATATATATATATATATATATATATATATATATATATATATATATATATATATATATATATATATATATATATATATATATATACAGGCAACCCCACTAAATGAAGGGGTTACGTTCCTAAAAAACCTTTCATTAAGCAAATTTTCATTAAGCGAACCAATTATAATAAGTCTAATCCCTGACTTGAGCTTCCATTGAGAGTAAACAAAGCAAGAGTGCATCATAGTAAAATAAAAGGTTTAATGAAAGTAAAAATTATGAAGTTAAACATTTAAGCAGTTTGATTTAAGACTAAGTCATTATAATGTACACTAATGTATGTATGTAAGTAACTTTATAATGTTGATCTTAAATTTATGAAGGGAGGGAGAGTGGAACGGGAAACACGCTAGCTGCAACCTGTGGAATGTAAACAAAGGGCACATCATTGTACCGCATACAAAACTTATGTACCACATTTCCACAAGGCTTTCCATTTTATCCATTGCAGTAAAAAATTCAGGTGGTTCTTTTAGGTTGCAAGGAAGATATGATCTCACCAGCCTTCTTAATAGAGTCTGCTGACTTGAAAATGGAAGACAGTAGATGGAGTCAAGCCATGGTGGGAAGCAATGCTATTAGCTTTCTCGCCTCTCACGTATCTGTGAATAATATCCAGCTTCACTTTGAGAGTAAGAGATTTCCTGGTCTTCTTAGCAACGCTAGGCGACATTGCAGGGAGTTTTGGTGGCATGTAGAGCGAAGGAAGACGAACTGCTGCTGACGTTGTTATTGTTTTGAACTAGGGGAGTGAGTGGTGTGCGTTTTGTCCACGAGAGACGCTGGTGCATTCAAAAGCTTGTTGACTTGCGTGATACAGCGGGGGTTTCAAACTTGGAAAAAATTACCTGAATAAAATTACGTTAAAGCGAGTTTGGTGTTTGTTAAACGAGCAGATGGTAGTAAGAGAAAACCTTTGTTGTAGCGAGTGTGAACCTTCATAAAGCGGGGTTTGTCTGTATATATACAAATATATTTACATCTATTTATCAATTTTATTGATTTGAGATTATAGCATCATTCCAATTAACAAGAAGATTAATTTTATTATAAAAGTGTTAATTAGAAACCATAGATCTTAATTTGACTAAAAATTGACACTAAAGGAAAATGCTGTACTGTCATACCTCGCCGAACACAAATTCGCCGAACACGAATCTCGTGTATATACAAATCAGTAAAATATACCATATTTCGCCGAGCACGACTTTGATTCGCGATTGCACGATTTGGTCTGCATTTTAATCTTCGGCTGGTCCTGGTGGATGGACGCGACCTCCCCTCCCAAGCGTCATGGACTCGCCCCACACAGTTGGGGGAGAAGGCTTTGATGACATGACTGAGGAAGATGTGAATGATGTGATTGATTCACATGATGCTGAGCCTTTACTTGAAGAGCTGCTGCAGCTGGAGGAAAAAGAGGCAAGAGGAGGTGCTGATGATGAGGATCTTGATGATGATGAAGAGACCAAGCCTGTCTTCACCATCAAGACTCTTCGTAATTTGCTGAAAGTCATGGAAGATGCAACATCCCTCTTCACTGAAACAGATCCCATCCTGGAGAGGAGCATTAAGTTCAAGAGGGGTGTTGAGGAGCTTCTTGTGCCCTACAAGGAGACCTTACACCATATGGAAGCATCTGCCTGTCAGAGGCCCATCACTTCGTATTTCAAGCCCTCTCCAACCAGCAAATAAACTAAATACGGTACTAGTACTGTAGTTAAATAAATTGTGTTTGGAACTTCATCTATTGTTTTTTTGTGTGCTTTTGGTAAAAAAGTGTTTTTTTGGGAGGATCTGGGAACCTAACCCCTATTTTCCCATAGGGCCTATTATTCGCCCAACACGAATCTCGCCGTGCACGACGAGCTCAGGAACCTAACTGTCGTGTTGGGCGAGGTATGACAGTATTTCGTCTGATTCAAGATGACGGAAAGCCACCTCAAGCCCCAGCCCTAATAAGCACAATTTCCTACCTTTCAAAGATAAGCTTGAGCTTATAAGAAAGTGTGAGGCAGTTATAACTCACAGTATTGTTGCAGTGCAAATGGGTGTCCCTAGATCAACAGTATCAACAATTTGGAGGAACAAGGACAAGTACCACGAGACCGCTGCAAATTATTTCCGAAAATGTACTGTACAGCACCCTAATGTATTTAATAAAAAAAGTTAGATATAAATGAAGCTTTTAATAGTACTGATTTAATTTAACTTAGTTTTTTTTAGAGGTTATTGTGATGTTTTTAGGGGGTTTAGGTTGGAGGTTGGTCCTTATCCCCCCTAATTCTTAAGTATTTTATGGGAAAAATTGCTTCACGATTCGAATAAACGCTGATTCAACCGATGAAAAACCGCCCTGACCCTGTTGAATTGCAAGGATCCCCTGTATTCCATACATGGGCGGATGAAGTCCTTGTAAAGAGTTAGCAGTTGGAAGTGTAAGAAAATTTGGCGGAGATGCCTTAGAACATCTAACTTCACAGAAGCTGTTGTAGTAAGAGATGAGATGTGCAGTTTCCAGTTTAGATTATGAGTAAAGGACAGACCAAGAATATTCAGTGTAGAAGAGGGAGACAGTTGAGTGTCACTGAAGAAGAGGGGGATAGTTGTCTGGAAGGTTGTGTTAAGTTGACAGATGGAGGAACTGAGTTTTTGAGGCATTGAACACTACAAAGTTTTCTCTGCTTCAATCAGAAATGTTTGAAAGATCGGAAGTCAGGCATTTGGTGGCATCCCTTTGTGATCTATTTGACTTCCTGAAGGGTTGGTTGTTTCTGAAAGGACGTGGAAAGATGTATGGTGGTATCACCAGCATAGGAATGAATAGGGCAAGAAGTTTGGTTAAGATCATTAATGAATAAGAGAAAGAGAGTGGGTGACAAGACAGAACCCTGAGGAACACCACTGTTAACAGATTTGGGCAAAGAACAGTGGCCATCTACCACAGCAGCAATAGAAATGTCAGAGAGAAAACTTGAGACAAACCTGCAGAAAAAGATAGAATTTGAGATCAAAGTTTTGTGTCAGACTCCATCAAAAGCTTTTGATATGTGTACTGCAACAGCAAAAGTTTCACCAAAATTTTTAAAAGAGGATGACCAAGACTCAGTAAGGAAAGCCAGATCACCAGTAGAGTAGCTTTGATGGAAACTATACTAGCGATCAGATAGAAGAGTGTGAAGTGAGAGATGTTTGAAAATCTTCCTATTGAGGTTAGATTTTAAAACTTTAGACAAGCAAGAGATTAAAGCTATAGGATAGTAGTTTGAAGGATTAGAACGGTCACTCTCTTTAGGAACAGGCTGAATGTAGGCAAATTTCCAGCAAGATGGAAAGGTATAAGTTGATAGACAAAGTTGAAGGACTTTGGCCAGGCAAGGTGCAAGCACAAAGCACAGTTTTTGAGAACAATAGGAGGGACCCCATAAGGTCCATAAGCCTTCTGAGGGTTTAAGTCAATCAACAGTGCATCAGAGAGAGGAAGCAACATCCAAAGCAGCATTGCCAGTATCAGTCAGATCCAAGTACATTATGATAGCACAGAATTTCTTTTCTTATTTTAATATCAAGAATAGTATAGATTCAATGGTGAAATGTTAGCATTTTCTCTATATTGCAACAGTGAAACATAGTTGGAGAAGGGTTCTTCTGTGGAACTAAGCAAAAGCAAAGTGGCAGTGCACTCGGTGTAACACATGAGACAGCTATAGACTCACTGCTTTGGGTGCCCAAAGCATTATGTATTAGTGGGTATGAAATTGCCAGTGCTACACAAATGGAAGATCTCATTGGAGCCTTGAACAGCATGATGACAGTAGGTTAACATGACTGATACTTGTCAAATTAGCATGGAATTTGTAATGATAATGCACAAAACTAAAAGTCCAAAGAATTTAGGACTAGGCACCAAACTCGAGGATTGTGAAACTTCAGAGGGGTGTGTAATCTTAACTGGAAACTTCACATCTCTTCTCTAGCTAAAACAATTTCTACAAAGTTAGGCATTTTGAGTTGTCACCACCAATTTTTCTCATGCCCCCAACTGACAAGCCAACTCTGTACAATGAATGGCCTTAGCTGCCCATATATGGAGTATTTGTTGCATGTATGGGTGGGTTCTACTCTCACAGTTTTATTAGACTGGGTGGAATTATAAGTTTTTGCCTTAGCAATTCCTCTCCTCTGACTGTCTTCAGTGTCCAAACCACTGTAATGTTGCATCTCTTGCTATCTTCTACTTCAATTTTCATGCTAACTGCTCTTCTGATCTAGTAACTGTGCTGGATGCCTACATCACAATATATGAAGAAACAAGAAATGAGGGAAATACGGATATATGATAGTATGCCAGTACGTAGCGTGCTATTACACCCAGCTATAAAAAGGATTAGGAGCTAGGGCAAAGGGTCAAAAGGAAAGCAATTTTAATTACCCAGGGCAGGGTAGCCAGTAAACATCCTGGGACAGACATGTTGCTTCCGCACATGTGGGCTTTCACCTGACTGGTGAACGGTACTTGAGGGGCGTGTTATTGTATGTCAAGTCTGACCCCTCCCCTGAATTCTCTGAAGGAAGGTTGGAGAGGTATGTGTCAGAGAGAGATGAAAGAAGAGAGAGGAAGCAGAGAGGACAACCGTGGCTCTGAGCGGGCTGCCCTCGGCTGCATAGCTGAAAGCAGCATGAATGTTTTATACTTAATAAAAACAATAAGTGGAGCTCTAAGTTGCAATGCCATCTTTTGATGTAAGTTAGAAAGGAAGAGGAATCATGATAGGATGTTCAGGTATTATTTTAGTATACGTGTTTATGTGTATGTATTTGGATCAATATGACACTGATATACTGTACTTACATTCCCGTGTTACAAGTAAAGAATGTGGTGTTGCTTGGATGGATAAGTTTCATAATGTAGTTACTTGTGTGTATTCATGTATGAAATTAAAGTCGTTCTTATATATGGTTACAAGAGAAAGTGGTTTTGTTCCATATGAGATTTGTTGAGTGAACTTACTTGTGTGGATATATCAAGATTTGTCATTATATTCGGTGGTGTGTTACGCTGTCATTTTCACGAAAGGAGTAAGGTACCTATATGTGTACGGTAATATATTTAGGGTTTATTACATTGGTTGCTTGTATTCATGCACCAAGTAAAGATAATTCTTATATATGGGTAACTGGTTGAAAGGGGGAATGTTGTAATTACTGCATATGAGATTTACTGTTGAATAAAGCACAGTGTTTAGATATTGATAGATGAAGAAAGTTTGAATTATTGCACAAGACAATTATGTTCAGTGACAAGTTACGTTATTGCATTCATATATGAGATTAAAGTCATTCTTATATGGATGTAAGAGAAACTATAATGATTTGCAGTAGAGAAAGTGACAGAAGTTGTGATTGTCATTTGCCAGCGCTGTATTGAATATCTTATGCATTGATATTATTTTTGTTAATTAAAGGTAGAAAAAACCTTTGACTGTTTATAACCAGTAGCTAGAGAATTTGTGCAACATCGTGCAATAGCTCAGATCACGACAACTGCATGCCTTCCCTCCTCCATTGGCCTTGCTGCACAAGACTTTCTTCTTTTTCCCACCCCTATTCTGCACATCTCTTTAATGCATGAGTTAACTAGCATTATCAATCATTCATTCCATTCCCTGGTATACTCTGGAACTCTCTACCTGCTTCTGTATTTCCATCTACCTATGACCTTAATTCATTACAAAAAGGGAGGTTTTTAGACATTTATCTCATTCTTTTAGCTAACTCTCAGATCTGTTTGTGGAGTGACAACTAAATTTTTATTTAATTGGTTTTGTTCCCCTTGGTCAGATTTCCCCTCTTAAAGAGAGAGAGAGAGAGAGAGAGAGAGAGAGAGAGAGAGAGAGAGAGAGAGAGAGAGAGAGAGAGAGAGAGAGATTAAATGGAAGGACTGAATACAAACTGAAATGAGAGAAAAAGGACTGACTATCAACATGGTAGGAGACAGAAGCAGGTGGAAGTGGTTCATCCTAAACAGTGACCCTGTATGAACAACAGGTAGTGAGCTAATAACAAAGATGACAAACAGAAAATATTAAGAAGTTCATAAAAGAAAGGATATATGAAATAGCTGAAGAAATTAGTTGAACTTATGAAAAGGTTTTACATCTATGTTTAACAAGGAGGTAGATTTTACTGAATCAAACAATGAAGTACAGCAAGAAAGGTTTCAGAAAATTATAATGAAAAATAGGATTTTTTTATGTAAAATCCATTTTTATCTACATACTTTCCCATAATCATTAATTATTGCTTAAAACCCCCATCCCACAGCAAACTTACCCCATGTCTAACAGCTCAAGGAAAGAAATTAAAGAAATACAGTAATCACCTGTGTATCCCGATTATAGCAGCCAAGACCCCAGTGGATACGGGAAATATCTGGATACACAGAATTTCCTCTCCCAACCCTTATAAATTGAGAAAAAAACATGTGCATAACCCAAATGGGTAAGAAAACAATTAATGAAAGCACATTAAATGTATAATCTGGAACAAAAAATGGTACATAAGCAGTACAAGTGGTGGTGGGATGTACAGGCAAGCCCCGCTTAACGAACAGGTCACGTTCCTAAAAAAACGTTCGTTGTGCGAATTTTTGTTAAGCGAACCAATTATAACAAGTTTAACCCCTGACTTGAACTTCCATTCAGAGAAAACAAAGTGAGAGTGCATCATAGTACAGTAAAAGGTTTAATGAAAGTAAAAATTATGAAGTTAAACATTTTAATTAAATTAAATTAAACAGTGTAATTTAAGACTAAGTCATTAAAATGTACACTAATGTATGTATGTAAGTAACTTTATAATGTTGATGATCTTAAATTTATGAAGGGAGGGAGAGTGGAGCACGAAAGATGCTAGCTGGCAACCTGTGGAATGCAAACAAAAGGCGCATCATTGTACCGCATACAAAACTTATGTACCACATTTCCACAAGGCTTTCCATTTCATCAATTGCAGAGTCACAAGTTTGAGTGGTTCTTTTACCTTGCAAGGAAGATACGGTCTCACCAGCCTTCTTAACCCTTAATGTATGGTGATCATTTCGGGATGATTGCAGCGTCGTATCCAGAGATGCGGTGATCGTTCCAGGTATCGTGATTTTTCCGTGCTAAACATTTGAATCTCTCCCCCTCACTATTGGTCCTGGGGCAAGTGGAGGTATCTGGCATCTTTTCTCGCTCGCTTCCTCGAGCCTTGAGACATATGTTCCCTCACAATAGGTCATCTTTTCCCATTTCAAGGCAACATCTGGCAACCCCCTGTGACCCGGATGGAGGAAATGGTACTCCGAGTGATGTTATGTCAGTGTTACTCAGTAGTGACACTGAGGACAGTGATGAAAATTAAGACAGTGATTTTTTATTGAGACAGAAGAAAGTGAACACTACAGTAGTGATTCTGATAGTGATCTGGGAGACAGAGACCAACCCTCACAGCGACGTTCATAAACCTCCTCATGTACTCCCCTCGAGCAATGCGCTGGTGTGTGTCACCCATGGTTGCCTCTACAGGACTGTGCTTATCGGCCTAGTCATGTGAATCATATTGCTAATAAGATTTGCCAGATTACAATTATTATAGAAATCCACAATACTTGTAATAAAGGTAACTCTTGATTTACGCGATAGATGCAATCCAAGAAGCATCGTGTATATCAAAATTTGTGTAAAACAAACATGTAATTCTCATAACAAACAATAGATAATAGGGGGGATGCAGGATGTGGTCCAAAAAAATTTGTACAAAATACTCTATTCATTTGGCTAAATTAACATGTTTTTATCATTTACCATTCTAAATACTAGAAGTGTATTTAAAATAAATGGAAAAGCAAGAAATAATAAGAGAAAGCAAAAAATAATAAGAGAAAACAACAAAACAAAGAATACGTAAACAAAACACTCACTACGTCACTACCTTCACCACTCACACCACAGTCAGTCACCATCTTCCTCTGAGCTTTACCACTTTATCAAAAATAACCCCACATGCAGAAGATGAAGGACGTTTTGGATCCATCTTGGTGAATTATAGGCAGATTGAAGAGATTCCGTCTGTACTCAGTGCTGGCAGACTGTACATGAGGCACGAGAAGAGCAGGAGCTGGATCCAAGATTCTTTAACAACGTCAGAGCAACCTCCTGCCATGAAATGGCATCCATGAATGCTTGGAGGGACGGTGACGAGGTTGCTATCAGGTTGCTGGGAACACTACCTCTCGAGGTGGTGTTACTGTCTTATATATATAATTATATTCACAAAACATTTCTATTAGCTTTTTACAAACCTTGCCCCACAAGAAAGGATTGTTTTGTAATGCATAAAGTGAAATCTTACATGGAATACCAAAAAATAAAGCAGATATGAGATCGGCCACAGACAAGGCGGAGACTCGAGGCAACTCGGCCGCTTCTTCTTTTTCTTGTGACCCTTTTACCTTGTGTGTTGCTTTCACCACGATATTTATGTTTCCACCCCTCTGTTGCCTGCTATAACGGATATCATATCTTAGTATTCATATACGCTTATGCCATGAGGATAACCTCGACTCCATGGCACTGAGTGATAGTGAATTACTAATGAAATACTGCGGTGTTTCATTAGTAATTTACTATCACTCAGTGTCATGGAGTCGAGGTTATCCTCATGGCATGAGCGTATATGAACACTAAGATATGATATCCATTATAGCAGGCAATAGAGGAGTGGAAACATAAATATTGTGGTGAAAGTGATAGTGAATTACTAATGAAATACTATTGCGGTATTTCATTAGTAATTCACTATCAGAGAGAGAGAGAGAGAGAGAGAGAGAGAGAGAGAGAGAGAGAGAGAGAGAGAGAGAGAGAGAGAGAGAGAGAGAGAGAGAGAGAGAGAGAGAGAGAGAGAGAGAGAGAGAGAGAGAGAGAGAGAGAGAGAGAGCACTTGCACTGTGTTATCAGAGCTTTGGGGGTATTTCTTAGCGGCGGGTTCTGAAACAGGTTCGGAGATAATTTTTTGATATGCAATAACTTTGCTCTCAGAGGTCATAACATGTTGAAAACTACATCGTTGTACTCAGAATAACACAAAGAAATATACTTTTATAAGGAAGAAAATCTTTTAGCATTTTTGACAGGTGTGATTTTTCCCCGCTGTAACAGATGGAAAGCAAATCAACTCCCTGTACTTTAACGGTTAATGGAGTCTGCTGACTTGAAAATAGTAGAGACAGTAGATGGAGTCAAGCCATGGTGGCGAGCAATGCTATTACTTTTCTCGCCTCTCTCGTGTCTGTGAATATTATCCAGCTTCACTTTGAGAATAAGAGAGTTCCTTTTCTTCTTAGCAACGCTAGGCGACATTGCAAGGCTGGTTGCAAGGCGTTTTGGTGGCATGTTGAGCGTGAGATGAAAAGCTGGTGCTGGACCCTGTTTTTGTTTTGAACTAAGGGCGGGGAAGGGTAGGGGGAGAGAGTGGTGCGCATTTAGTCCATGAGAGGCACTCTGTGTATTCAAAAGCCTGTCGGCTTGCGTGATACAGCGGGGTTTTCAACTTTCAAACCTGGAAAACATTACCTGGATAAAAATTTGTTAAACGAGTTTAGTGTTCGTTATACAAGCAGATGGTAGTAAAAGGAAACATTCGTTGTAGCAAAATTTTGTTGCATGAACGTTCGTTAAGCGGGTGTTGCCTGCACATACAACAGTAAAGGCAGCATCAAACTAGTACTTTTCTGTCAACTTTTGTCGAAGCTCGTCGTCAAACACAAGCTGACTACCGCCTTTGTCGCGTTTGTCAACTGTAAACAAACAAAGCGCACCCTTCACTCACCAGCAAGTCGCTGATATTTTTTCGTTGCTATTTTTGGCCTCTTTCGTTCTCTGAGAAACTCTTAAAACAGCTTTGTCCACTCATAAACAACAGAGCAGCTCATCTTGGCCAGTTGTTACTTGGAAGTTCTGCCTTGGAGCATCACAGTCCCAGAGAAATGTAAACAAACAACTAAACCACTTTTCATTGCTAGGCCAGAAGAGGAAAAAGAAATAAAATATACATATGTATGTATATATATTTATATATATATATATATATATATATATATATATATATATATATATATATATATATATATATATATATATATATATATATATATATATATATATATATATATATATATATATATATATATATATATATATATATATATATACAGTAAGCCCCCGAATTTAGCGAAATCCAGCTTAGCGAAACCCTTATTTAGCGACTGTCTGGAAAAAGGCCAACCCCTCAAGTTTAGCAATTTTCTCTCATATTAAGAGAATGCACCGCACTACACTGTCCCGCCTCCCGCTCACTCTGAGCCAATCGCATGTCTGTTTGGCCGTGACGACACTAAGTCTTGAGCTATTGTGTGTGTTAATCCAGTGTGTGAACTCATTTTTTGTGCTCCGATCCTTGCTGTTTAGCAAGTTTCGCTATCACCATGGCCTCCACTAGTGGTTCCGCGGGTGTTGATTCTCGTGAAGGTGGCGATGTTGCAGCTGTAAATGGGGACTCGAAATGGGGACTTTGGGCGGACGAAAGACTGATTGGTATTTTTCCCTATTTAAAGTAGTATTCAAATTGGGCGAAATTCCAAATTAGCGATGTTTTCGGCAGACTAATAGGATTTGAAAGGTTAATAAAAACCAAATTGTAGAGATATTGTTATAATTCGTTTCACATCTCATTTTACATTCTCTGAATTTATTTAGTAAACGGGTTTAAAGATGACATCGGCCAAGTGACGGCCTCCATTGTCAATGCACTGAGCTACCCGATTCTTGAAGTTTTGTTCAACTCTTTCGAGCATATTGACGGGTATGTCGGCGATGGCTCGGCGAATGTTGTCCTTTAGATGAAGTAGGGTCCGTGGGCGATCAGTATATTTGAGGTAACCCCATAAAAAGAAATCACATGGAGCCAAATCAGGTGAGCGCGCAGGCCACGGAAGATCGCCTCTCAAGGATATGAGACGCTTGGGGAAATGCTCCCTCAAAAGTTCCGTTGACCCTCGCTCTGTGCGTGCCGTGGCTCGATCTTGTTGAAACCACACATTACCATTTCTTCCAGGTTTGGGATAAAAAATGTCGCAATCATCTACCTGTAGCAAACTGCATTCACCGTAACAGTGCCTTCATTTTCTTAAAAAGAGTAAGGACCAATTATCCCTACTCTTGAAAATGCACACCACACAGTGACACATTCACAATGGAGTAGCCTCTGATGAAGTTCACGTGGATTGTTAGCGCTCCAATAATGCATGTTTTGCTTGTTCACACAGCCAGAAATGTGAAAGTGAGCTTCATCACTAAAGAACACGAGCGCGTCATGAGGCAGGTTTTCACGGAGCGCTTCACATGCATTTCAGCGGGCATTAAAATCATCTTTAAAACTGTTTAATAAATAAATTCAGAGAATGTAAGATGAGATGTGAAATGAATTATAACAATATCTCTACTATTTTGGTTTTTATTAACCTTTCAAATCAGCAAGTTTCTATGCCACACCCTTTATATATATATATATATATATATATATATATATATATATATATATATATATATATATATATATATATATATATACAGTAATCACCTGCATATCCGGAGCTACCCGAAAGTGTATTCAAACCTACCACGCGAGCGATCCCTCGATCCTGCTGGGCAGCAGCACTTACTCCCATACCCTCCCACTCACCAATTATTTGAGTAATGGTCCCACTATTCTGCAAGTTTATAGTGTTCTTCGTCATTCAAATATGGTAGGAGTGTACGTACATCCCACCACCACTTAAGGGAACCATCCTGTGGCCATGGTACCGAAAAATATCAAAAATATCGAAAATGCCCAAAACACCACCAGAGCATCCCCGAATATATGGCAACATAGTGATGGAGTATTTTGGGGAAATACGCTAAAATATGTGGGATATTTAAACTTTAAAGGGCTCCTGCCACGCCCAATGCAGCCTGGGGCTCCCCCCCCCCACTCGCTGTATCATAAATGACGATCACAAGCACGGAAAAAGCCATGAAAATTGGTTTCTTTGGTAAGGAAAGCTGGGCGCTGGCAAACTCAGTACTATGGCGTACACAGGAACACACCCTCTCCCATTCCATCTCAGTATCCATGCAACTGCTATGGGAGGACGATGTATTGGGTATCTCACCCGTTGTTTCACACCTTGCAAGCCACAATCGAGCCTATTTTACCTGCTTTTTTTGCCTTACAATGTCTAAACAAACAGTGCAAGGGGAAATTACAAGTTGTGCCGACCATGCACGGATGGGGGACACTTGCCTTCGAGCAACTAATACCTAAAGTCATTGTAGGGGGGCCCAGGTGCCATATGAGGCTTACAGAATATTCTAAACATGCCTAAAACACATATACGATGTACATGGTGGTGTATGAAAACAAAATATCCAACCCAATTAAATGTACAAGGTCATAGAGAACGAAAATTATATCTCTGGGGTTTTTTGCCTTTTTCTCATTTTTCAATTTTTTATCATTCAAATCATATCTTCTCCACATTTCTCCACGAATTTTCAATTTTGAGCTCAATGAAGCTGCTACATTTCCATCTCAAAGAATTTGGAAAAATTTATTTTCTGTGCTGCAATGTAATTAAAGAAAAAAAAATCACAATGGCCATCAAAATAAAAAATAAAAAATTATGAGATGGAAAATTTTGTTATACCACATACTTCATATATGTACCGGCAAAATTGAAATCTGCCCTCCAGTGACAAAGTTTATAGAGAAAATGTTTTCAAATTTTTTTTTTTATTTTTCATGGAGTTATTTGTGGTTCGATACACTTTTAACTACTAAAGTAACATCGTATAAGAGTCATATATTGGTGAAAAAAAATTACCCAAGTATCTCTTTATTTGTGATTTTTGAAAACCCAAACGGACGGTCGCCTTAAGGCGATGTTACACTAGCACTTTTTCCGTTGTCATCGACAATTTCCGTCATTTTTAACTGTTTCATCAACTCTTTCTCATCATGAGTCAAACAGAATGCATAATTTTTCTCTAGCATTAATTTTTTGTCAAATTAAGATCTATGGCTTCTAATCAACACTTTCATCATAAAATTAATATTCTTGTTAAATGAAATGATGTTATAATCTCAAATTACTATATATATATATATATATATATATATATATATATATATATATATATATATATATATATATATATACAGTACCCTCCCGAGTTTAGCGCTATCCGAGTTTCGCGATCCTCGAGTTTGGCGCTTAGTCCTAAATTCTTACCATCCCGAGTTTGGCGCTGTATTGCCCCAAGTTTCGTGCTGCTTTGACAAGTATCGGTAGTGTTTACTTCCTGGCGGCGTCACGTATGCTGCCCCAAGACTCCTGCAGTTGGCTGACTGAGCTGACCACGTGTGCATGCGTCCTTAGCCCTCTTCCACCAGCATCTTGATAGTTCTTATATGCAAGCTAATTAATTGTGATGTCAGGAAATAAAGGAGGCACTGCAGCATGTGGCTCGAAGAAACCTACTTCGGCAAAAGGATGCAGGCCAGAGAGGCAGGATAAGAAGAAAAGACTGTTAAACATGAAGGAAAAAGGCGAAGTGTTGGATAAGCTTGATGCTGGAATGGGACCTGTTGCCGTTGGAAACTTGTTCAACATTAGTGAGTCTACTGTTAGAGGAATAAGAGCAAAACGTGAGGAAATAAAACGTTTCCTGAAAGACGCTCGAGGGAGCTCTGTGATTCAAGTTGCTCACATCACGCATCCTACAAGCAAGTTGATGGTAACAACAGAACACTATTTGAAGAAATATATTGTTGACAAAATGACCGAAATGTGTGCATATCTTTTGGTAAGGTAAGACAGAAGGCAAGAGAAATATATGCTGCAGTGGCACGTAAGTTAAACATTGACAATCCTCCACCTTTCTCTGCTAGTAATGGCTGGTTCTCAAGGTTAAAAAAAAGACACTCGTTCAAGAGGGCACGATGTCTGGGTGAAGCAGCAGACGCATCTACAGAAGAGGTGGAAAGTTTCATTGGTGTCTTGAAACAGATGACTGAGGACGGCGGTTACGATCTCCGTCAAATATTCAACGCCTATGAAACTGGGTTTCACTGGAAACAATAACCAAAATCAACCATAATCACCAAAGAAAGGAAGCCCAGAGGGCACAAGGAAAGTAAGCAATGCTTCAGTGTTCTTTTTACAGTCAATGCAACTGGAGACTGTAAAATGAAGCCACTTGTTCTGTACACCGCTGCCCGCCCTCACCCTTATCGTAACAAGGACATGAAAAATCTGAATGTGCACTGGACCTCCAACAAGAAAGGATACATGACAGCTGTCACCTGCTTGGATTGGTTCAATAACCACTTCATACCTGAAGGAAAGAAATACTGCGAGAACAACAATCTGGCTTTCAAGTTGATGCTGCTGTTGGACAACGCACCCGGGCATCCAACGTTTCTGAAAGGCCGTCATCCTAACTGCGAAGTCGTGTTCCTTCCCCCTAATACAACCTCTATTATACAGCCCTTGGATCAAGAAATTATTGCCAATGTCAAGCTAGAATTCTACAGGAGAACTTGGAAGAAGCTTGAGGAAGCACTGGACACTGGCGATGTAAGTAGAACGTGTGTACGTCTGTGTGTTTGTGTAAAAATAAACGATAATGATTATGGTATTATTATGAGAGAGAGAGAGAGAGAGAGAGAGAATCAATCACACATAGGCTAGTTAATATTGATGTTGCCCTTCACACACACACACACACACACACACACACACATGAAGAATCCCATTACAAACCTGTCAGATGGCATTATTGTTATTATCAATATTATTTATTTATTTATTTATTTATTTACTTATTTATTATTTTTTGCAGATCCTGCTGCAAGTGGAAAATGAGGTTGATGAGCCAGATGAGCAGACATGTTGCGCAGAAGCTCATCCACAAACAGAGGTATGCACTACAAAATTTAATGAGACTTGTATCACACACAGACGTACGTACACATACATTACTTGCTCTCGAAACATTATGTTTCCTAGTGCTGAATAACACTTTAACTAACATCAACGTACGATGCTATTTATTTTTTCTTCTTCTTCTTCTTCTTCTTCTTATTATTATTATTATTATTATTATTATTATTATTATTATTATTATTATTATTACTACTACTACTACTACTACTACTACTACTACTACTACTACTACTACTACTACTACTACTACTGATATCATTTCACAGAAACAGCCGCAAGTGGAAGGTGAGATTGGTGATGAGCCAGATGAACAGACAGGCGAACATCCACAAGCAGAAGTATGTACTACGGATGATTATTTTAAGTTACTCAGTCTGAGAGAGAGAGAGAGAGAGAGAGAGAGAGAGAGAGAGAGAGAGAGAGAGAGAGAGAGAGAGAGACTTGTATAACACACACAAACACACGTACGCACGCCTATACATATATCGCCCTTGAATCGCAGTTTCCTAGTGTTGACTAACACCCATTAATTAACATTAATAATGCTATTATTGATTATTGATATCATCATTTTACAGAAACAGGTGCTGCTGGAAGATGTGACTGATGAGCCAAACGACCAGACAGATGCTCATCCACATGCTGAGGTACGTACATAAATGATAATCTACGTCTGGCAACTCTACTCCTCATGTCTTATCTCCCCTTCTTTACACGCCAATGCCAAATAAACGATGCTTTTTGTAAAAACAACACTTTGTTGTTTTCTTTCATAGTTAGATCTACCTGTCACTTTATTTTTTTTATTTATTTCAGCTAGCAACGCCACTGACCACTGCACCACAGGTTGGAGCCCTGCATAACTCACGAGCAATGAATCAGACAGGTGAGGCAAGCTCCCATACAGTGTTGCCAGCACCAGGTAGACCCAAGGAAATTATGACAGCACAGAATTTCTTTCGTAATTTTGATATCAAGAAAGCTGTAGACTTAATGGTGGAATGCTGGAACTTTGTCAATGCTGCTACAGTGAAACACGGTTGGAGGAGAGTTTTCCCGTGGATCGAGGCAGAAACGAGTAGCGGTGCCCGTGAGCTCAGCACTACACAGGAGAGACAGAGTGTAGCGGCTGCTATGGGCTCACTGCTTCAGCTGGCCAAAACATTACCCATCAGTGGGTATGACATTGTCAGTGCTGCTGGCATAGAAAATCTTATTGGAGAGAGAGTCGCCGGACCTAGTGCGGAAGACATGCTTGAAGAGGAGAACGAGGAAGAAGAAAAGAAGAGGAAAAGGAAAATGAAGATGAGCCAACTGTTTACCAATTAACAGAAATATTTGCAATTACAGAAAAATTAAAGGAGGCCATTTGCAATTTTGATTCAAATTCTGACCGACGTGTGACATGCATCCACGCAGTTCAAAAGGGATTAAATGAATACAAACAGATGTACTAAGCACGAATGAAAAAACGACAACAGGCCTTGATCACAAGATACTTCAGTAACCGTGACAAGCGAGAAGACACACCACCTGCTGTTGTTGCTGAGAAGGATGATGATGGTGATGAGCTGCTGGTCGACGATAATGAAGCCCCCGTGGATTTGGGCAACGAATTTGAAGGCTTTGCGCTAGCGGACCATGCCCCAGAGTGAGATTATTTGCTGTTAGAGTTCTTATTATTTCTTTTCTCTTTTTGTTCTTTTCAATAAAGTGTGTATCCCAGTTTTTTTCGTCTTAACAAGAGCATTCTTCACTGAAACTGACTACACCCACCAATTTATCGTTATTTTGAAATAAGGGAGTAAAGTGGGGAGGAAAAAAAATCAGCTTCGTCCCGGGCCAGAATAAATAAGTGTTTTTACATTGTTTTCAATACCCCGAGTTTAGCGATCCTCGAGTTTGGCGCTATATCTTAAGAAGAAAGCAAGCGCTAAACTCGAGGGTACTAATATATATATATATATATATATATATATATATATATATATATATATATATGTGTGTGTGTGTGTGTGTGTGTGTGTGTGTATATATATATATATATATATATATATATATATATATATATATATATATATATATATATATATACAGTAAGGTCTCGGTTTACGTCAGAGTTACGTTCCTGAAACATGACATAAGTTGATTTTGTACGTAACTCAAGTTTCCGTACATTTCAAAGCATATTATCGAGTTTTCAACCAATCATTGTTTATGGTCATTCAGGTAAGTTAAAGGTTATATTGTTATATTATTTACAACTATGTAGGAATATGAAACACAAGCTTGTTTTTGTTGTTGATTAGGGCCGCGAACGCGAAGGACTGCAGGTTGCCGGGAGGGGTGGACGCCTGAGGCCGCCAGAAGGGTGGGCACGTTGAATGTTGTGACGCCCAGGGCGGACAGCTGGGAGGGTAGTGCAGTGCGGTGGGAGTAGAAGCGTGGGCAGCGGAGCAGGAAATGCAATAGGGATCAGCAGACAGGCACAGACGGTGCAAGTGAGCTGCGAGTGTCGTGTGGCCCAAGCAAAGGCTCCAGAGTTGTTATTGCTGTGATGGGTGCGCAAGCCCTCAAGGTCGTCAACCTCCCTCTTGTCATGGTAACGGGCTTCCCATTTTCTTCTTCACTCCCTCACACACAGCTGCTGCCTCCCTTCCCATGTCTTTTAATTATATCCTCTTTTTCTTGTAGCGTAATGGTTTTCCTTTTCTTAGCATCACTGCTGTCACTAAGGAGTTTTCTCTTTGGTGTCATTGAGCAAGATACTAATAATTTGAGTCAATAAACGCAGAAGTAGGATAACACTTGCCAGGGGTGACGGTGTGGTGGAACTGAGGCAGGGTGTTATTGTATTCAAGCGTGAGGCGGGCGGTGTGACAGGTAACCACTAGTGACGCCTGGCGGCCAACAATAACAATAAATCACGCGCTTTACGATTTATAAATTTTCAAAATTTTTAATCTTATAGTGAAGTGACGTAACTACGAGTTTAACGTAACTCGAGACCAACGCAACCCGGGACTTTACTGTATATATCTATATATATATATATATATATATATATATATATATATATATATATATATATATATATATATATATATATATATATATATATATATATATATATATATATATATATATATATATATATATATATATATATATATATATATATATATATATACACACACAGTCATCCCTCGGCTATCGCGACTTCCGCTATCGCATTTTATTGCTATCACGCACCCATGAAAAGCTGCTAAAATTTCATTATGGCGACCTCAGATGCCTGCTATCGCGCGCCCAGCCCTGCCGTCATGGGATATCTGAGCGCTCATTGGCCAAAACCGCCTTCCCGCCAAGATCAATTCGGCTATCACGTTTTCGGCTATAGCGCGGCTATTTCAGCCCCAATTAGGCGCGATATCCGAGAGTTAAGTGTTCACACAGGCAACCCCCGCTTAACAAAGGGGTTCCGTTCCTAAAAAAACCCTCCATTAAGCGAATTTTCGTTAAGAGAACCAATTATAACAATTTTAACCCCTGACTTGAGCTTTCATTGAAAATAGACATAGCGAGTACATCATAGTACAGTAAAAGATTTAATGAAAGTAAAAATTATGAAGTTAAACATCTAAGCAGTTTCATTTAAGAGTAAGTCATTATAATGTACACTAATGTATGTATGTTTACTCCCCAACTTTGGCTGATACTTTTACAGTTTTTAGAGAGCCAGCAATCAAGAGGGCCTTTTTTTTTTATCTTTCCTTTTTTTTGCCCTTGGCTGGCCCTCTTCCCAACGTAAAAAATATATAAATAAATAAGTAAAAATTAAGTAACTTTATAATGTTGATGATCTTAAATTTATCAAGGGAGGGAAAGTGGAGCAGGAAATACGCTAGCTGGCAACCTGTGGAATGTAAAGAAAGGGCGCATCATTGTACCACATACAAAACTTATGTACCACATTTCCACAAGGCTTTCCATTTTATCCATTGCTGAGTCACGAATTCAGGTGGTTCTTTTTAGCTTGCAAGGAAGTTACGATCTCACCATCCTTCTTACTAGAGTCTGCTGACTTGAAAATGGTAGACAGTAGATGGAGTCAAGCCATGGTGGGAAGCAATGCTATTAGTTTTCTCGCCTCTCGTGTCTGTGAATAATATCCAGCTTCACTGACGAGCTGCTGCTGACACTGTTATTGTTTTGAACTAAGGGAGTGAGTGGTGCACATTTTGTCCATGAGAGGTGCTGGTGTATTGAAAAGCCTGTCGGTTTGTGTGATACAGCGGGGCTTTCAAACTTAGAAAAAATTACTAGGATAAAATTTCGTTAAAGCGAATTTGGTGTTCATTAAATGAGCAGATGGTAGTAAAAAAAAACCTTCGTTGTAGCGAAATTTCGTCGAGTGAACCTTCGTTCAGCGGGGGCTGCATATATAGGCAACCCCCGTTTAACGAAGGTTCACACAACGAAATTTCGCTACAACGAAGGTTTCATTTTACTACCATCTGCTCGTTTAAAGAACACCAAACTCGCTTTAACGAAGTTTTATCCAGGTAATTTTTTTTCAAAATTTCAAAGCCTCACCATATCACGCAAGCTGACAGGCTTTTGAATACACCAGGAGCTGCCTGCCTCAAGAAAAATCCTGTGACACCTATAGAATAAAGATCAAGATCAAGATCAAGCCTCTCGTGGACAACGCGCAACACTCACTCCCCTGTCAAAACATAACAGCGTCAGCAGCAGCTTGTCTTCCCTAGCTCAACTTACAACCAAAACGCCCTGCAATTGGCCTAGTGTTCATAAGAAGACCAGGAAGTCTCTTACTCTCCAAGTGAAGCTAGATATTATTCACAGACACGAGAGAGGCAAGAAAACTATAGCAGTGCTGGCCAACATCTTGACTCCATATAATACTGTCTCTATTTTCAAGTCAGCAGACTCTATTAAGAAGGCTGGTGAGACCGTATCTTCCTTGCAAGATAAAAGAACCACCTGAACTAGTGACTCTACAATGGATAAAATGGAAAGCCTTGTGGAAATGTGGTACATAAGTTTTGTATGCAGTACAATGATGCGCACTTTGTTTACATTCCACAGGTTGCCGGTTAGTGTCTTTCCCGTTTCACTCTTCCTCCCTTCATAAAGTTAAGATCATCAATATTATAAAGTTACGTCAATAAATACTTTAGTGTACATTATAATGACTTAAATTAAACTACCTAAATGTTTAACTTCATAATTTTTACTTTCATTAAACATTTTACTGTACTATGATGCACTCTCGCTTTGCTTACTCTCAATGGAAGTTCAAATCAGGGGTTAAACTTGTTATAATCGGTTCGCTTAACGAAGTTTCACTTAACGAAGTGTTTTTTAGGAACGTAACCCCTTCGTTAAACGGGGTTTGCCTGTATATATATATATATATATATATATATATATATATATATATATATATATATATATATATATATATACAGTAAGGTCTCGGTTTACGTCAGAGTTATGTTCCTGAAACGTGACGTAAGTCGATTTTGTACGTAACTCGAGTTTCCGTACATTTCAAAGCATATTGTCGAGTTTTCAACCAATCATTGTTTATGGTCATTCAGGTTAGTTAAAGGTTATATTGTTATATTATTTACAACTATATAGGAATATGAAACACAAGTTTGTTTTTGTTGTTGATTAGGGCCACGAACGCGAAGGACTGCAGGTTGCCGAGAGGGGTGGCCCTGAGGCCGCCAGGAGGGTGGGCAGGTCGAATGTTGTGACGCCCAGGGCAGACAGCTGGGAGCGTAGTGCAGTGCGGTGGGAGTAGAAGCGTGGGCAATGGGGCAGGAAATGCAATAGGAAAAGGCAATAGAGATCAGCAGACAGGTGCAGACGGTGCAAGTGAGCTGCGAGTGTCGTGCGGCCCAGGTGAAGGCTCCGGAGTTGTTATTGTTGTGATGGGTGCGCGAACCCTCAAGGTCGTCAACCTCCCTGTTGTCATGGTAACGAGCTTCTCATTTCCTTCTTCACTCCCTCACACACAGCTGCTGCCTCCCTTCTAATGTGTTTAATTACGTCCTCTTTTTCTTGTAGCGTAATGGTTTTCCTTTTCTTAGCATCACTGCTGTCACTAAGGAGTTTTCTCTTTGGTGCCATTGAGCAAGATACTAAGAACTTGAGTCAGTAAATGCAGAAGTAGGATAACACTCTTGCCAGGGGCAACGGTGTGGTGGAACTGAGGCAGGGAGTTATTGTATTCAAGCGTGAGGCGGGCGGTGAGACGGGTAACCACCAACAATAACAATAAATCCCGCACTTTACGATTTATAAATTTTCAATTTTTTTAATCTTAAATTGCCTTATAGTGGACTGACGTAACTACGAGTTTGACGTAACTCGAGACCGACGTAACCCGGGACTTTACTGTATACATTTATTTATTTATTTTTTTTTTTTCTGGCCTAGCAGTGAAAAGTATTTCAGCTGCTTGTTTACATTTCTCTGGGGCTGAGACACTCCAAGGCAGAACTTTCAAGTAGAAACTGGCCAAGATAAGCTGCTCTGTTGTTTATGAGTGGACAAAACTGTTAGAAGAGTTTCTCATAGAGAGCAAAAGAGGCCAAAAATAGCAACAAAAAAATAACGACTTGCTGGGGGGTGAAGGGGCTGCCATGTTTATTTACAGTTGACAAATGTGACAAAGGCAGTAGCGAGCTTCTGTGTGACGATGAGCGTTGAAAAAAATTTAATTGTCTTAAGAAAGTTGAATGGAAAGTGCTTGTGTGATGCCGCCTTTACTGTTGTGTGTACATCCCACTATCCCTTGTATTGCTTATGTATTTAACCCTTAACTTCCGGCGGTCGTATATAAACGTTTGCGTCAGAACGTCCGAAGTGACGGGATTCGTCCCAGTAATCAAGATTTTTCCCGGCGTAATTTTAAGTCTCTCGCGCGCTCTCTTGAGGCGGATGGTGAGTAGAAGTATCTGGCATCTTTTACCACACAAGTGTTTCCACAAGAGCTCCTAATTTTAGAGGTAACTGAACTGTTTTCCCGTTTTATGGGCGACACTTGGCAACTCCGGTGACGCGCTGGGTAGAAAGGTCAGTGATAACAGCGAAGGATCGGGTCAGATTGTAAATCACCATGGAGCAAGGCAGAACCCTTTTACTTAGCAGTGGTTCTGAGCTAGAAGAAAGTGACAGTGAATATATAGAAGAAGAAACTGGGGAAAGTGAAGAGACTAGTAGTGAGGACACGGATGTAGAGCATCATTCACCTGCTTTCTCAGGAGAACAGACAGAGAGACAGAGACTCTTACACAGTATAAGTGACAGTGAAGGCAATAATGATGAAGAACAGACTCCAGATAATGTGTCAAGGACACAGAGTGTTTCTAGGAGACGCAGGCATGCGCGTGCTCCTCGCGTTCTGGGGAGACGATCAAGGGGGCGTGGCAGAGGTGGCGCGAGACCCCGACCTGTCTTTCAATGGAGGGAATTCAATGATGATTTTTCCCAGTTATGCCTGATTTATCTGTGTCTCCTGGCATAACAGCTGAATTCCCTCCTGTGCAACACAATTGTGACTATTTCATGGCGTTTCTCAGTGATGCTTTCTTGGACCATATAGTGAGTGAGAGCAACACTTTTCATGATGAAGAAACAGCAGATGATGATGATGTGCCCCATAGCTCTCACGAGAAAGAGTGGAAAAACATCACAAGAAATGAACTCCTGACGTTCATAGCCGTCACGCTTCTTATGAGTCATTCGAGAAAAGCTTTGAGGTAACTCATCTGAGTCACACACGCGGGCCTACACACATCAACACTTGTCAGAGAGAGAGAGAGAGAGAGAGAGAGAGAGAGAGAGAGAGAGAGAGAGAGAGAGACACACACAGAGACACACACACACACACACACACACACACACACACACACACACACACACACACACACACGTGTCTCAGAAATCAGTGATATACACACACACACACACACACACACACACACACACACACACACACACACACACACACACACGTGTCTCAGAAATCAGTGATAATATGTCCTTCCTTCCTCCTCTCTCTCTCTCTCTCTCTCTCTCTCTCTCTCTCTCTCTCTCTCTCTCTCACACACACACACAGAGAGAGAGAGAGAGAGAGAGAGAGAGAGAGAGAGAGAGAGAGAGAGAGCGTCGCGTCTCCGGGCTGTTTCCTCTTGACTGGTCACACCGTGCCCGGAGGAGGAAACTTTGATAAGGCAATAACTAAACTCTCAGACGTCATATCGAGCTGGAAAGTACATCATTGTATTCAGAATAACACAGAGAAAATAATTATCAGTATTCAAACTGTGTTCTGACAATTTTAGGTGTACCATTTTTCCCGTCATTAGACAGGAAAAAATATTTTAATCCCCGGAAGTTAAGGGTTAAGGACAGCTGGGAGCACAGTGCAGTGCGATGGGAGTAGAAGCGTGGGCAGCGGAGCAGGAAATGCAATAGGAAAGGGCAATAGGGATCAGCAGTCAGGTGCAGATGGTGCAAGTGAGCTGCGAGTGTCGTGTGGCCCAGGTGAAGGCTCCGGAGTTATTGTTGTGATGGGTGTGCGAGCCCTCAAGGTCATCAACCTCCCCATTGTCATGGTAATGGGCTTCCCATTTTCTTCTTCCCTCCCTCACACACAGCTGCTGCCTCTCTTCTCATGTCTTTTTATTATGTCCTCTTTTTCTTGTAGCGTAACGGTTTTCCTTTTCTTAGCATCACTGCTGTCACTAAGGAGTTTTCTCTTTTGGTGCCATTGAGCAAGATGCTAAGAACTTGAGTCAGTAAACGGAGAAGTAGGATAACACTCTTGCCAGGGGCAACGATGTGGTGGAAGTGAGGCAGGGTGTTATTGTATTCAAGCGTGAGGCGGGCGGTGTGGCGGGTAACCACCAACAATAACAATAAATCCCGCGCTTTACGATTTATAAATTTTCAATTTTTTTAATCTTAAATTGCCTTATAGTGGACTGACGTAACTACGAGTTTGACGTAACTCGAGACCGACGTAACCCGGGACTTTACTATATATATATATATATATATATATATATATATATATATATATATATATATATATATATATATATATACAGTAAAAGTCCTGAAATCCGGAAGTCATGGGGTTTCAGGCATTCCGGATTCAAGGATTTTCCGGATTGTAAGATAGTAAGGCTGATTAAAATCTTGAGGGTACTATGTAAACCCCACTAAACTAACCCCAACTTGCTATATCTCTTTGTAGTACTGTCATAACATTTTACAAGGATTGCTACTACCACCAGTCCACTGAGTACTTCCTCACCACACCACACAAGATTTACGTAGGTTTTTTTTTTTTTCTTGAAGATTTGCCAGGGAGTGGCATGGGCCTTTCCAGCCATTATGATGGCCCATATGTGATGATTGCTCTTTTCCTACTTGTCAACTTGTATTTGTGTAGATGATTTCACTATTTTACGTAGGCTATTCCACCATCCACATTTACTGAGAAGTTTGAGTGATTGTACTGTACTGTACCCCACATAATATGTATACAGTCCACAATACTTATGTCACACTTTATAAAATAATTTTAAGTATAATACAAAACACATTTCATAACATAAAACATTTACTGATGTCTGATAAAGGGAAACAAAAAGAAAGGAAGGCCTCCAACATCATAAGCCAGACAATCACGTCACCGGCGTCGAGCATACATCAGCTGGACCACCCACGTAGATAACAGGACTTCACAACACACACACACACACACACGAACGCACGCACGCACATCACCTACAGAAACATAAAACACCACTTATAATACCTCCAAATATTATTTTCTTATGAGTTTGTGTTAAACTCAATGTCAGTGATGACATCTTTGGTTTCGGCTACTATTATATATTTATTACTATTATTTCTTACTTTTTACATATTTAACTCAGCCTTTTTAATTTTCCTGATTATAAGGATTTCCGGATTATAAGGTTCCGGATCTAAGGACTTTTACTATATATATATATATATATATATATATATATATATATATATATATATATATATATATATATATATAAAGTGGAGACACAATACTCAAACGTCTAAATACTCAAACTTTTCAATACTTGAACGCAAAACTTTGATTTAATACTAGAAAAAAAAAAACCTGATAGTCGAACGTCCACACCCGTGATTGTAAACAAAAGGCTTCCTGGAGTACCCCTTCCCCTTCCGCCAGTTGTGACTTGTGATGCCACGGTCATCAGAATAACATTCTCCTGCGTTCTATCTGTAGTTTTTCATTTATAAACTTACATTGACACCAAAAGCTTACTAGTTGTGAAAATATCTGGTAATCAAACAGCCGCACATTTGGTCGTACACAAAGCTTTGTCATCTCCCTTCTCGCAGTCGCCACTGTACTGTTTTGATGCCGTATTATTAGTAATATCAGTATTACTGTAATAGCAGGATACCGGTATTACTGTAATACTGGTATACAGTAATACTCCACTTAACGAATGTTTGTCTAATGAATTTTCCAATTAACATACTGTATAAAGTTAGACCAAAAAGTCCACATAACGTACAACCACATCCGTTTTAGTGAATTTTCTGGGTTTGAATTTGCTGGGTGAGGGACCGAACGCGGCAGCTTCGCTGTGATTGGCTGGCTCCCCTCCCCGCCTCTGTCTCTAGAGCTCCTGGAGCTGGATCCAAGATTCTTTAACAACGTCAGAGCAACCTCCTGCCGCGAAATGGCATCCATGAACACTTGGAAGGACGGTGACTAGGTTGCTATCATGTTGCTCTGAGGTTGCTGGGAACACCACCTCTCGAGGTGGTGTTACTGTCTTAAATATACTTTTATGTTCACAAAACATTTCTATTAGCTTTTTACAAACCTTGCCCTCAAGAAAGGATTGTTTTGTAATGCATAAAGTGAAATCTTACATGGAATACCAAAAAATAAAGCAGAGATGAGATCGCCCACAGATGAGACGGAGACTCGCGGCGACTTGGCCGCTTTTTCTTCTTCTTGTGACCCTTTTAGCTTGTGTGTTGCTTTCACCACGATATTGAATTTCTGTTTCCACTCCTCTATTGCCTGCTATAATGGATATCATAATTTAGTATTCCTATACAGGTAACCCCCGCTTAATGAAGGGGTTACGTTTAAAAAAAACCCATTTGTTAAGCGAATTTTCGTTGAGCGAACCAATTACAAGTTTAATCCCTGACTTGAGCTTCCATTGAGAGTAAACAAAGTGAGAGTGCATCATAGTACAGTAAAAGGTTTAATGAAAGTAAAAATTATGAAGTTAAACATTTAAGCAGTTTAATTTAAGAATAAGTCATTATTATGTACACTAATGTATGTATGTAAGTAACTTTATAATGTTGATGATCTTAAATTTATGAAGGGAGGGAGAGTGGAGCGGGAAATATGCTAGCTGGCAACCTGTCGAATGTAAACAAAGGGCACATCATTGTATCACATACAAAACTTATGTACCACATTTCCACAAGGCTTTCCATCTTATTCATTACAGAGTCACGAGTTCAGGTGGTTCTTTTAGCTTGCAAGGAAGATATGATCTTACCAGCCTTCTTAATGGAGTCTGCTGACTTGAAAATGGTAGACAGTAGATGGAGTCAAGCCATGGTGGGAAGTAATGCTATTAGTTTTCTGGACTCTCTCGTGTCTATGAATAATATCTAGCTTCACTTAGAGAGTAAGAGACTTCCTGGTCTTCTTAGGAATGCTAGGCGACATTGCAGGGCATTTTGGTGGCATGTAGAGCGAGTGAAGACGAGCTGCTGCTGATGCTGTCATTATTTTGAACTAGGGGGAGTGAGTGGTGCAAGTCTTGTACATGTGAAGTGCTGGTGTATTCAAAAGCCTGTCGGCTTGCGTGATACGGCGGGGCTTTAAAACTTGGAAAAAAAATTACCTGGATAAAATTTTGTTAAAGCGAGTTTGATGTTTGTTAAACGAGCAGATGGTATTAAAAGGAAACCTTCGTTGTAGCGAAATTTCGTTGTGTGAACCTTTGTTAAGCAGGGGTTGCCTGTACGCTCATGCCATGAAGATAACCTCGACTCCATGGCACTGAGTGATAGTGAATTATTAATGAAATACCACAGTATTTCTTCAGTAATTCACTAATGAAATACCGGGGTATTTCATTAGTAATTCACTATCACTCAGTGCCACGGAGTCGAGGTTATCCTCATGGCATGAGCGTATATGAATACTAAGATATGATATCCATTATAGCAGGCAATAGAGGAGTGGAAATATAAATCTAATATCGTGGTGAAAGCAACACGCAAGCTAAAAGGGTCACAAGAAGAAGAAGCGGCTGAGTTGCCTCAAGTCTCCGCCTTATCTGTGGACAATCTCATCTCTGCTTTATTATTTGGTATTCCATGTAAGTTTTCACTTTATGCATTACAAAACAATCTTTTCTTAGGGGCAAGGTTTGTAAAAAGCTAATAGAAATGTTGTTTTGTGAACATAAATGCATATATAAGACAGTAACACCACCTCGAAAGGTGGTGTTCCCAGCAACCTGAGCGCAACCTCTTTACCGTCCCTCCAAGCGTTCATGGATGCCATTCTGCGGCAGGAGGTTGCTCTGACATTAAAGTTTCTTGGATCCAGCTCCTGGCAGCCAATGAGCACTTTTAGGTGGACTACCAACCTCCACCCGCCAACAGCAACAAATCTTTGTGGATGTTATTTTACGAAAGTTGGTATGTGAGTAGAAGGTTGGTATAGAGGTTGTCTCTACCAACATAGACAACAACCAGCTTCTTGGATCTGGCCCCTGGTACTGGTATTGGCTGCCTCTGTCTCACTCTCTCCCGCTCCGCAGTATGAAGAGGTTGACCTGTATTTCTGCTCTGCTTAACAACGTGTTTTCGACACTTAACACATTACCCGCATTAGTGCAATACACTAGACTCTGCCTCACCGCGGCGAACTTTGATCCATTCTTGCACAAATTACAGTGGAGCTATTAGTTAGAGAATTTGTACGTATCTCCTCTACCTTCCAATGACTCATATGACATCATAAAAGTAGTGATACATTGGTGGCCCAATACACTACGAAATGTATATATAATTTTTTTTTTTAACCCAAGTGGTATGTTGGGGACCAGCCTAGAATGCATCCCCATATTTCCATTATTTCCTATGGGAAAATTACATTCGCTTAACGAATTTTCACTTCACGAACAGCTTTGACACCCCTATCCTGTTCGTTAAGCAGAGTATTGCTGTACTGGGTGGTGGTGCGCATCACTAGTTCTACCGCAGTCTTGAGATAAACAGCAATATTCTGCATTCTGTCAGTAGTTTTTCATTTACAAAGTTACAATGACACCAGAGAGGCTTAGTAGTGATGAAAATCAGGAATCTGGTGACAGTACAAGTGCTAGTGAGCCACTGCACTCTATTAGTGGATTCACAGGAATCACACCAGGAGAAAAGATACAAAAGATGTTTTCATGGATGGTGACTCATCCTTCGGCGACCTCCTTCCTCCTCCTCCCCACCCTTCTCCCCTTCTCTTCTAAGTTATCCATCATCAGCCTTCACTTGTGGTATGTACAAAACAAAATTGTGAAAAAAAATAAATAAATAACACAGAAATATTTATAAATCTGAGGATTTGCTAACTTTGGAACGAATTACCTGATTTATAGGCATTATTAGTCGAACTTTTTAATACTCGAACAGCCATTTGGAACGAATTAAGTTCGAATATTGAGTCTCCACTGTATGTAAATATATATATATATATATATATATATATATATATATATATATATATATATATATATATATACAGTAAAACCTCAGCTCACGACCATAATTCGTTCCTAAATCCTGTTCATCACCCAATTTGTTCGTCCCCTGAATCAATTTTTCCCATAAGAATGTATTGAAATACCATTAATCCGTTCCAGACCAAAAAAAAATCATACTTTTGTCCATAAAACCCATTCAAAATAGACCTTTAATGTATGCATGACATGAACGAAATAATTATAGAAAGCCTAAATTGTTTTACTTACCTTAATGCTATCAAAATGATAATAAAATTAATAAAAAAGAAAAGGTTATTTACTTGAGAGACTGGACACTGATGGCATGATGGAATGGAGGAGAGGAGGATGGGGAGGAAGACAGACAAGATCCGAGAAGACAGTCATGAGAGAAGACTTTGGATGTACGCAACGTGCCAGAGCTACACAACAGCTGTGTAGCGTCACAAGTCAGTGCCGCTATGTGGGGCCCCGTTATAGTGAACATCGGCGTGGGAAACATGGAAAGATTGCCAGTCTTCATCTCTGTCTTTGGAAGATTTGGGTCAATATATTGACAAATTTTTTGGTCGTCTCCCGAATTGTTTGTCCCTAGAGACGTTGGTCAAGCGTGGTTTTACTGTGTGTGTGTATATATATATATATATATATATATATATATATATATATATATATATATATATATATATATATATATATATATATATATATATATATATATATATATATATATATATATATATATATATATTAGTGACACTTAAATTCAATTTTCGATTTTCTACTGGGACGGCGGCCAAATTGTGAGGTTCCGACCAGAAGCAACGTGTGTAAAATATTTTTTAAAAATATTAATATCAAGAGGTCGCTCAAGGAGGTCAAAGTTTGGAATAATTGTGTCAAAATCCTTATTTTTGCAAATATCGTTCAAAGTGTGTGATGTTGAGAGAATCTAATGCAAGATTCAAATATGATAGTATTCCAGATAATATTGCATATTGTATAATATACCTTCTATAATAATTGTTAATTCAAACATCAAACCTGGCACGAACATAATAACTCGTATAAAACGCGTAGTAAGTCGCGACGGTACACGTTCAATTCTTGTATGTTTTGGGGCAGTGTTGAGTGACAAGTGTGCCCTGCTGTGCAGCTGTTGTTCAGTCAGCTACACGCGTCACTGCGGGGCGGTTGTTGCACAGCGTGCGCTCCACTGCCTTAGCCTACTGTTTTCTTTTCACCGTGGCAATGGCATCTACAAGATCTAAGACCGAGGTTTATTTACTTGGCTCGTTGGAGCACTCCATCACTGGAACTAAGCTGCCGTCAAAGAAGCAGGTGCTGCAGGTGTTCCTATATCACCATCTGCAACAGAGAAAGACCAAGAACGACGCAGCAGTGGATACTATGGCAGTGGTGGAAGAATTCTGGAAGCGCGCTCGAATTCCTATGCAGAAGCCGCAGCGAGCAAGAGAAAATATCATCCGTTTGTATGAGAAATGGGTGGCACTGAAAAAGAACAAGAACAGAGCAACAGCGACCCAAAAGGCGAATGAGCGAAAGTTCGTCGACTCGCCGAAAATCTTTTCGACATTGCTCACGCAAATGCGATGTCGATGATCACGCTGGAAGAAGATCGGGAGTTTTTGAAGGCTCAGAGGGAGGAAGGAAGGCGAGGGTCGATGATTTCAAGGGACATGTCCCTGGCAAAGCAAGAGTCTCGACGCAAGAAACGAAAAGAAGAGGAGCAACGCCGTGTGACAAAGGCTCTTCAAGAGCAAGAGAAGGTGGATGAAACGGCCGAACTTTCATCGAGCTCAAGTTCAACGTGCTCCCCAAAACGACCATTTGATGAAGGCGCTGGTCCATCTGCGTCCCAGATGCCCCCGTCTAAGCGTCCGCGATCGTCGAAGAAGGTACTGGACAGTCACTTGTCTGCCGCATTGGATCGGACCTTGACTTCCGACCGTGACGCAGTTCACCTCGTCAGTGCTGCTGCTCGAAGCCTCGGACACGATCCCAACCAACTCGTGATAAATCGTGAGTCCTTCCGACGGGATCGGCGAAAATTCCGCGCTGTAGCGGCTGCGGAGATCAAGAAATCCTTCAAGCCGTCCGTTCCGCTCACTGTTCATTGGGATGGTAAGATCATCCCCACAGCGGATGGAGGCCCAGCCGTCGACCGTCTTCCAGTACTGGTTTCCGGAGACGGAGTGGAAAAGCTCCTCGCCGTGCCTAGTCTCCCCAATGGAACCGGACAGGCCGCTGCTCACGCCATTATAACAACACTCGAAGATTGGGGAGTTGAGAATCGGGTGGTTGCTCTCTCCTTTGACACCACCGCTTCTAACACTGGTTTGGCAGCAGGGGCATGTTCCATTGTAGAGCAACGACTAGGGCGTGATGTCCTCCACCTTGCCTGTCGCCACCACATTTACGAATTAATCTGTGAGAAGGCGTTCTTCACTTGCTTTGGACCCTCTAGCGGTCCTGAAATTCAACTTTTCAAAAGGTTCAAAGGAAAGTGGGAATACTTGGACAGGACGACACCGAAGGCAATGGAGATGGACAAAATGTCACAAAACCTCCGTGAGCGACGTGATGATCTGTTGGTGGAGTTTCAGCGCCTCCTCGACGGGCAGCACCCACGAGACGATTACCGTGAGTTACTTGAACTTTCAATCATCGTCCTTGGTGGCCAGCCGAAGCGAGGCATCCGTATCACCCGCCCTGGTGCTCTACATCGTTCACGATGGATGGCAAAAATCATTTATGCGGTGAAGGTGTTCTTGTTCCGTGACCAAGATAAATTCCAGCTAACACGAGCGGAGCTTTCAAGGATCAAGCGGTTCGTAGAGTTCAGCGTCTCCACCTATGTGGCCCCCTGGTACAAGGCTCCATGCCCAACGTCAGCTCCGGCTCAGGACCTAGCCCTACTGAAAAGCCTGCTGGCCTACCCGGATACGGATGTGGCGAAAGCCACATCTGCGACATTGGGGCGCCACATGTGGTATTTAAGTGAGCGGTTGGTAGCTCTGGCGTTCTTCGACGACAACGTTAGCCTAGCGACAAAACGAGATATGGTGAAGGCCTCCAAGGAGCAAGAAGGTTCAGAGGACCCTCCACGTCGAGCCACAGTTGACACCAGAGAAGCCACCTTCACCAATAAGACTATCGCGGACTTCGTGACAACAGGATCAATGAAGCTGTTGCAGCTCATGAGCATCGATATGACCTTTCTCGCCAGTGACCCTGCTGCCTGGAACAAGGATCCGCCTACTTGGATGCCCAACGCCGCATCAGAGCCCTTCGAGTTGTCAACGACTTGCGGAGCCGGAGTTGCTATGATGCAGACATATAACTTGGCCCTAACCAAGGATGAAGGACAAAAGCAGTATCTGTTACAAGTTGTAGAGGCGCACCGAAGGTCCTTCCCTACCGTCAGCAGGTCTTGCGAGACCCAAACTAGGCGACAATGAGTGGGAGATTGACGCCCATGACACCCCCGCCCTTTGAGCGGCTAATACTCATTACACAGAATGAGGGGGACATAGAAAGGAATGACCTTCAAGCTCGAACAATTGGTACTGAACATAGAACAATCGCCATATCCTAATATTTAAACACGATAACTGAACACGAAACATATTTAACAAATATACGGGGAAAAAAATCAGAATAAATATCACAATTTTACACCTCACTGAGCGACCTCTAAATATCAATATTTTTAAAAAATATTTAATGCACGTCATTTTTGGTCGAAACCTCACAATTCGGCCGCCCGTCCCAGTAGAAATTCTAAAAAAAATTTTACACTAAAATAAGTGTCACCCTATATATATATATATATATATATATATATATATATATATATATATATATCTTATCTATCTATATATATATATATATATATATATATATATATATATATATATATATATATATTTAACCCTCGGCTATCGCGCCCAATTGGGGCCGAAATAGCCGCGCTAGAGCCGAAAACGCGATAGCCGAATTGAACAACTAATGGTGAAAATTGTTATTGGTACCGCAACCACAAATTTTACTCCTAATATCCCCCATTTTTACTTCTTTTTAAATTAGTGTATAATCCATTGGTACCAATTAAAACATGTCAAGGTTATAACATAAAAAAAAAATTACATCAGCTCATTGTATTTACTAGAGATGTACCGATGCATCGGTATCGGTATCGGAATCGGCGGTATCGGCCCATTTTTTGGGTATCGGTATCGGCTTATTTTATGCCGATACTTACAATACCTAAAAGGAATTTACTACTTAGTGATATATTTGATATAAGATATTGATTACTGAGTAATTTACTTTTGCAAATGGCTTCAAAAAGCTTCTAGAATTGCTCCTATTTCACAAACGTTCTCAGAAGGACTTACAGCATCCCCCTAAACAAAGCCTCCCATCTGATAACGATCGCCGTCCACCAACTCACCCTGGTGTCCAGTGCAGTAATCACTATAAGTAGTAGTATCGGTATCGGTGGTATCAGTATCGATAGGAGTATCGGTATCTGCCCAATTAGGTGGTATCGGTATCGGTATCTGAATCGGCCAAAATTCAGGTATCGGTTTTGGCCAATGAGCGCTCAGATACCTCATGACGTCATGGCTGGGCGCGCGATAGCAGGCATCTGAGGTCGCGATAATGAAATTTTAGCAGCTTTTCATGGGTGCGTGATAGCAATAAAACGCGATAGCCGAGGGTTGACTGTATATACAGTAAGGTCCCGGGTTACATCGGTCTCGAGTTACGTGAAACTCGTAGTTACGTCAGTCCACTACAAGTCAATTTAAGATTAAGAAAATTGAAAATCTATAAATCGTAAAGTACGGGATTTATTGTTATTGTTGGCCGCCAGGCGTCACTAGTGGTTACCCGCCACACCACCCGTCTCACGCTTGAATACAATAACACCCTGCCTCTGCCTCAGTTCCACCACACCGTCATCCCTGGCAAGTGTTATCCTACTTCTGCGTTTACTGACTCAAGTTATTAGTATCTTGCTCAATGACACCAAAGAGAAAACTCCTTAGTGACAGCAGTGATGCTAAGAAAAGGAAAACCATTACGCTACAAGAAAAAAAGAAGGGAGGCAGCAGCTGTGAGTGAGGGAGTGAAAAAGAAAATGGGAAGCCTGTTACCATGACAACGAGGAGGTTGACGACCTTGAGGGCTCACGCACCCATCACAACAATAACAACTCCGGAGCCTTCACCTGGGCCACACGACACTCGCAGCTCACTTGCACCGTCTCCGCCTGTCTGCTGATCCCTATTGCTCTTTCCTATTGCATTTCCTGCTCCGCTGCCCACGCTTCTACTCCCACCGCACTGCACTACGCTCCCAGCTGTCCGCCCTGGGCGTCACAACATTCGACCTGCCCACCCTCCTGGCAGCCTCAGGTGTCCACCCCTCTCGGCAACCTGCAGTCCTTCGCGTTCGTGGCCCTAATCAACAACAAAAACAAGCTTGTTTCATATTCCTACATAGTTGTAAATAATATAACAATATAACCTTTAACTAACCTGAATGATCATAAACAATGATTGGTTGAAAACTCGATAATATGCTTTGAAATGTACGGAAACTTGTTACGTACAAAATCAACTTACGTCATGTTTCAGGAACGTAACTCTGACATAAACTGAGACTTTACTGTATATATATATATATATATATATATATATATATATATATATATATATATATATATATATATATATACAGTGATCCCTTATTTATCGCGGTTAATGGATACCAAACCCCCCCAAAGGTGAAAAACCGCGAAGTAGGATTTGCCCCCCCAAGGAATATTTGTGTATGTGTATGTGGGTACCAGAATGTTCAAAATATGTAAACAGTATCTATACTTTACATATACAGTATTTTACTTAAATCTATTTTAATGTTAACCCTTATACAGTAATTATACATTTACTCTCTCTCTTTCTTTCTTTCTCTCTCTCTCTCTCTCTCTCTCTCTCTCTCTCTCTCTCTCTCTCTCTCTCTCTCTCTCTCTCATATGATACATAACACTCACCCTCTTCTGCCCTCTTTGATCAAATCCAAAAGTTTCACTTTATCACTGATGGTCATCGTCTTCCTCTTCCTCTAGGGCTCACTAGAGGAAGCTTTCGCAGGGGCACAGCGCTTAGGCGGCATTGTAAGGGCTTAACGAATCACTACTTAAACAAAAAAAGTTATCGAGAACACAATACTAAGATACAGTAAGCGAGACAGTCAACAGCGTGGACAAGACTGGTAAGCTACAACCAAAACCCATGGAATAGAAGGTCGACCTACGAGGAGTTCAAAATGTGTCTGATATGCACATCCGTGATGTCAGCAGGTTCACAAGTAGTCTGAGCGGGTAGATGTTCATATGCTTCTCTCTCTCTCTCTCTCTCCCATTCTGAATCTCTCTGTTCCGCACCAACATTGGTCACAATGCCAAGTTGTGCAGTGCATAACTGTTTTAATTATCAGTAGTATATAATATGTAGTATGTGATAAATGAAAACCATTATAATTTTTTTTCCTGTTAATTTTGCACCTTAAGGGGGTTTACACTTGCCAATTATCTGGAGGCAATCCTGCAGAAACGTGTTGCCGATAGCATTTTGAGTCTCGGTCTGAGACTGGGAGCGCTTCTCGCAGCTAGCCGACCGTGTTGGTTTTGTATTGCCGCTAGCAGCAATGTAAATAAACATGTCGGCACCCAGAGAAGCATCCCTGATGAATGCAGACAACTTCATTTGGAGTCGGGAGACCGATGTGGCCTTGCTGGAGCAAGTGAGAGAGGTGAAAGAAAGAGAAAATGAGTCTTCACATAAAGGAAACTTAATTAAGATTTGAAGGAGAGCTGTAGTGAGTTTTAAATAGTCCAATCTCATATGTGGTACATTCATGTGCTTCACCCTGCACAGTAAAATCTAAAACTCTGCCTTTTAGCCGTAGCAGCTCTTGGTACTGTTCCTTTGGAAGGATCTCGGAGTCTTCCAGACGAAGTTCGGCCAGAAGAATATGGTACACACTCTTTGTTTTCCGTCTTTTCAGCCACGAGCGCATCCACAGACGCTTCCTTTTTCCTGCCATCATCAATTCATGTAAAAAAAGAACAGCCATCGCTGCCTCTTCATCGCTGGAGGAAGAATCAGGACCAAAAAAGTTCCTGCAGAGAGCCATCTTGTTGGTTTGTTTACGTCCTGCCAGCTGATTCTCCCGGCAACATCTCCCCAGTATTGTGAACATACTTGCTCCCGAGAGTATCCAGCCGGAGTTGTCGGCAGCGCGTTTCGGCAGTATTGCCTCCCGAAAATTGCCAGGTGTAAACCCGCCTTTAGTCTCTTTACTCTATTACATTAGTGAATTTCTGATGTCTAGTTATTGAGAGGTCCCCATTCAGTTACTGGTGTAGATATACCGTATTTTATGGCTTGCAAGACGCTGCATCTTGGAAGACGCACCCTAATATTTGAAAGAAATTTCTAAGAAAAAAAGAAGTCATTCTCATACAAGAACGGATGCACCATATACCCGACCACAGAACACAAAAACATAAGAAGCAAGGAGCCTGCAAGACACCACTCATTACAAATTTGCTGGAGCACTCACCACAAATTTAAAACTATGTAAATAAAAACACCTTAGGTATATATATATACACAGTGACACAGTCCATCTCTTCTTGTTTTAGTGGCGGGCGACGGCATGTTTTGGACCTGTTGTTCACATTACAGAAACACTTGTCCGATCGCCGAAACCGAACATGTCAGTGCTGCAGTTTGTATTTATTTTATTATTATTTTGCAGTCGTGCTTCATAGGCATTATCAATGTGAATACAATTCACAAGTGGAGTTTTGACTCTTGCTTGAATGAGTAAGCCACTTGGATGTTCTATTAATAAAGGTATAAAGGCACCTGGCATGATGTCTGTGCGTTCGTGTGCATGTATGTGTGTGTTGCAATGAGACGAGGGAGCGACCCATTTTCTCCACACGCTGAGTAGGATGCAGGAAGGATTATGGTATTGGAAATACTTGTAACACCTAAGTACTGAGTTTACATAATATGAAAGGCTAAATTAAATGGTACTTAAGCTAACATCATAATATAATGACTCAACATCCAAATCCAGGTTGCTATCTGTCAAGTGTTCAAGCTCACTTGAGGTTGGATGCTGCCTTACAATACAACATTCATCTTGGAAGACGCACTAGTATTTTTCAGGGCATTTCTTAGGAAAAAAAGTGCGTCTTGTAAGCCGTAAATTACGGTAAATTGCCTCAGTTATATATGTAACGTAAAAATAAAACAATAATAAAAATAATAACGAAAACAGCAACACTATATTAATATTAATAATGATAAGAGCAAAAGTTTAATAATAGTAATAATAATAATAATAATAATAATAATTAATAACAGTAAGAGTATTGATATCATAAAATATGATAATGATACAATGGTGAAAGAGAAAGAGAGTGCTCTGACATTTGAGAGAGAGAGAGAGAGAGAGAGAGAGAGAGAGAGAGAGAGAGAGAGAGAGAGAGAGAGAGAGAGAGAGAGAGAGAGAGAGAGAGAGAGAGAGAGAGAGAGAGAGAGAGAGAGAGAGAGAGAGAGAGTCCCCTTAGAGCTGCATGTAGGTCAACCTTCTATCCTATGGGCTTTGGATACAACAAGGGAAGATGTTGGGTGAGGCTGCGATGATGTGCAGCCAATCACCTCACGGGATAAATCCACTCGTGCTCTCATTGGTCGATCTCGCGCCGGGAACCAATCATACCCGTGGGTATGTACAAAGCCTCTTACTCAACTCATCTCTTTGTTTGGCATGCTGGGAAACCTTCTCTTTCATGCATCAACATGAAACAATGTGTTTTTCTGCAATATGGCTGTATTTTTTCATTTTTATCGTGAACCGCAAAGTGGCAGGGGAACACTGTATATGTATA
Organism: Portunus trituberculatus; assembly: GCF_017591435.1. Lineage (NCBI taxonomy): Eukaryota > Metazoa > Arthropoda > Malacostraca > Decapoda > Portunidae > Portunus > Portunus trituberculatus. Next base: position 9,741,980 of record NC_059279.1, on the reverse strand, counting down.
CGAACAATACATGTACAGTACTTTATGTACATATATAGTAACGTACATTGTCGTCGTTATTATACACCAACTTACTGAATTACTGTACATATGGTATTTGTAAGTGATGCCAAAAACCCTGTGATAGAGCGAAAAATCCACAGAACGTATCTACGAGTATGTATAAAAACCACGAAACAGTGAGACCGCCAAAGTCGAACAGCAAAATAGCGAGGGAACACTGTATATATATATATATATATATATATATATATATATATATATATATATATATATATATATATATATATATATATATATACACACAAGTAACTCGATTTACATGCTAGATGCGTTCCAAGAAGCATTGCGTATTTCAAAATTCGCATAAAACTAATTTGTAATTTTCATAAGAAACAATAGATAATAGGGGGGATGCAGGATGTGTTCCAAATCGTGTATTAGCAAACTGATCGTGCAAATTTAATCAATCATAACATTTTTTTGGTCATGTATTAACAAAAACACGTAAATTAAACACGCGTAAATCAAGAGGTAATTTTTTCCAAGTTTGAAAGCCCCGCTGTATCACGAAAGTCGACAGGCTTTCTAATACACCAGCTCCTCTCGTGGATAAAACGTGCACCACTCACCTTTCCCTGCTCTTATTAGTTCTAAACAATAACAGCACCAGCAGCAGCTCATCTTCCCTTGCTCAACATACCACCAAAACACCCTGCAGCCAGCCCTGCAATGTCGCTTAGTGTTGCTAAGTAGACCAGGAAGTCTCTTACTCTCTAAGTGAAGCTGGATATTATTCACAGACACGAGAGGTAAGAAAACTAATAGCATTGCTCGCCACCATGGCTTGACTACATCTAGTGTCTATACTATTTTCAAGTCAACAGACTCTATTAAGAAGGTTGGTGAGACCGTATCTTCCTTGCAAGCTAAAAGAACCACCTGAACCCGTGACTCTGCAATGGATAAAATAAAAAGTCTTGTGGAAATGTGGTACATAAGTTTTGTATGCGGTACAATGATGTGCCTTTTCTTTACATTCCACAGGTTGGCAACTAGTGTCTTTCCTGCTCCACTCTCCCTCCCTTCATAAATTTATGATCAACATTATAAAGTTACGTACATACATACATTAGTGTACATTTTAATGACTTAGTCTTAAATTGAACTGCACAAATGTTTAACTTCATAATTTTTTATTTTATTAAACCTTTTACTGTACTATGATGCACTCTTGCTTTGTTTACTGTCAATGGAAGTTCAAGTCAGGGGTCAAACTAATATAACGAAAATTCGCACAACGAACGTTTTTTTAGGAACGTAACCCGTTTGTTAAGCGGAAATTGCCTGTATATACATACATACAGTGATCCCTTTTGTATCGCGGTTAATGGATACCAGAACCCCTCCCCCTCAGCGAAAGGTGAAAAACCGCAAAGTAGGATTTGCCCCCCCTAGGAATTTTTGTGTATGTGTATGTGGGTACCAGAATGTTTGAAATATGTAAACAATGTTTATATTTTACATATACAGTATTTTACCTAAATCTATTTAATTCTAAAACCTTATACAGTAATTATACATTTACTCTCTCTTTCTCTCTCCCCCTTTCATATGATATGTAACACTCACCCTCTTCTGCCCTCTTAGATCATATCCAAGTTTCACTTTTTCACTGATGGTCATCATATTCCTCTTCCTCTTGGGCTCACTAGAGGAAGCTTTCACAGGGGCACAGCACTTAGGCAGCATTGTAAGGGCTTAACAAATCACTACTTAAACAAAAAAAAATTACCGCGAACACAACACTAAGATACAGCATACGAGACAGTCAACAGCGTGGACGAGACTGGGAGACTGGCGCGATACAACAAGGGAAGATGTTGGGCGAGGTTATGATGATGCGCAGCCAATCAGCTCACGAGATAAATCCACTCGTGCTCTCATTGGTTGATCTCGCACCAGGAACCAATGACGCAAATTGCAGAGTGCCCGTGGGTATGTAAAAAGCTTCTGAGTCAACTGATCTCTTTGTTTGGCATGCTGGGAAACCTCTCTCACGCATCAACATGAGACAACGGGTTCTTCCGCAATATGGGTGTATTTTTTCCTTTTTATCGCAAACCACAAAGTGGCGGGGAACACTGTACAGTAAGTCCTCGTTATATGGTAGTTCTTTATCGGGTAAATTCACAGTTATGGTGTTTGGAAATTACTACCCTCGATTCGATATATGATGATAAGAAAAATTCATAGATATGGTATCCGCTCATGTCATCCAAGAGGGCCCAGCGAGGGGAGCAGGGGTGATGACGTCATCCACACCATACCTCCCCGCCACTCACAGTACTGACTTTAACTTGACTACCCTTGGAGCCTGTTTTCTCTCCCCCTCCCCCCCCTTTTTTTTTTTTAACTGCATTACATATTACTTACATGCATTACTAATTAGATGAATAAATGGAATATTAAAGGATCTATTATAAGCACAAATATATTCATAATAATTATGGCAAAGATTTAAATCCTACTATCAGCAACAAACCATGCAGCAACTGATAAAGGGCACAGATGGGCCTGGCAAGCCCACTATCAGACAATGGTGGAAGTTGTATAACATCAATTCATCTTGGGATGAAGTGAAGACGTCTACCATCAACTTGGGGTGGAATAAAGTATGGCCAGAATGTACGCATGACTTCCCAGGCTTCGCTGAAGACGACATCAGTGCGATCAGAAATGACATAGCAAATCTGTGCCATAGGGCTGGTTTCGATGAAGTTGATAATGATGATGTTCAAGATCTTTTGGAAAGCCATGCTGAACCTCTCTAAAATGATGAACTTATAGAGCCAGACAAGGCATCACAGGAGGCAGAAAAAGAGGGAGACGAGGAAGAATCTGTGCGTGGCCTGGACATCAAAAGTCTTTGAGAATGTCTCGGTGGTATCGAAAAAGCTCTGGAAACGTGACCCAAATCCTACCAAGAGTAGCAAAATGGCTCATGACGTAGAGAAAAGTGTCAAGATTTATCAAGAAATCTATGATGGAAAAACAAGAAAAAAGCAAACAGTCCTCCATCTACTCGTTCCTCAAACCAGTCAGATATGCCGTCCCTGTCATTGTCACACCTGCCGACCCTGCTACAGCTGGCCCTTCCACATCAACTGCCGACGGTTCTACAGCTGGCCCTTCCTCCATATCCTCTTTCTTCAAACCAGTGAAGCGTGCTGACCCTGCTGCAGCTGGCCCTTCCACATCTGCTTCTGACAGTGCAGACGACGATGTCTTACCCTCGTCTGCCCACTCAGTGGAAGATGAGTAAGGGCTAAAATACCTACTGTCCCTTAGCCTCGGGAGGGACAACATCTGATAGAATACATGGCGAGTGAAAGATTAATAAAAACATTTTGTTTATTTCTTTTGCGCAGTACTTTACATTTTTTTTTTTATATGACTATTTTCATGTATTTTCATTCCTGTAGGGGTGACTTTTGACATGCTGGAATGCATTCCCTATTATCACATGTTATAATGGGTTCGGTATATGGTAATTTCGATATGCGGTAAGGTTTTCAGGAATGCATATGTACCATATAACGAGGACTTACTGTATATGTATACGAACAATACATGTACAATACTTTATGTACATAGTAACGTATGTTGTCATCGTTATTACACACCAACTTACCGAATTACTGTACGTACAGTATTTGTAAGTGACGTCACGGATCCCGTGATATAGGGAAGAATCCGCAGAACTTATCTATGAGTATGCGTAAAACCCGCGAAACAATGAGGCTGTGAAAGTCAAACAGTGAAATAGCGAGGGAAAACTGTGTATATATATATATATATATATATATATATATATATATATATATATATATATATATATATATACTCGTATATATATTTACATCTATTTATCAAGATTCTATTGATTTGAGATTATAGCATCATTCTCAAGACAATGGAAAGATTTGACGGAACAGTTAAAAACAACGGAAATTGTCGATGACAACAGAAAAAGTACTAGTGTGACATCGCCTTAAGTGGTGGTGGGACATATGTACACTCCTGCCATGCTGGAGTGACGAAGAATGCTACAAACTTGCTGAATAGCGCTGCCATTACTCAAGTTGTCAGCGAGTGAGAGTGGGAGGGCATGGGAGTAAGTGCTGCCGTCTAGCAGGATCGAGGGATCGCTTGCGGAGTAGGTTTGAATACACTTGGGGGCAGCTCCAAATAGTAGCAAATTCTGGATAGTGGCGATCCGGATATGCGAACGATTACTGTACTTTAGGTGCCCTTTCTCGTTTTTTTTTAGAAGACACCCAGCCCGTTTTCTTTTCACAGGTATCAGCCATCAGGCCAATTCCCTAATTTGCCTCTAGCCTAAAAGGTCATAGAGGGAAGGGAAGATGGGCAACTCAATTATAATTAATAATTATGGGTAAATATGTAGATAAAAATCGATTTTACATTAAAATAATCCTATTTGCTATTACACATACTACTACCCATAATTATTGATTACTGCTTGAGAACTGAATCCCAAGTATAGGAAGGAGGATGACCTCACCCCTAAGAACAACTTTTACTCCCCAAGACACATACCCTTACAACCCAAAACTTGCAAGGCTTAGGACATATCCTGAGGTGGGTGCAGCACTTTTATCCCAAGACAGAGGGACAAAACCAGAGGAGTGAGAGGAGCATCACAACTCTCACTCCGAGAATGGTCCAATGACCTTGAACCCCCACAGAGGACAATACATAAAACCGTATGTATAAAAAACCCAAAAGAAAAATTAATTAATTACCCTCAGAGCCGACACAAGAGGGCCCAGAGAAAAAGTATCCAAATACTGATGAGTAATATTCCTGAGATAAAAAGAAGCAAAAGTGGACATTCTCCTCCAGGTTCCAGCCCGAAGAACGGCAAGAATACTCTGAATTTTCCTGAACAAGGCACTCGTCGCCACTGCTCTAACTTCATGTGCCTTCACCCAAACCAAGTGCATGTCCTCTTCAGAAATATTCACATGTGTACGCCGGACAACCTGACGTATCCAGTGAGAAATAGTATGAGGGTGCACTATATGCTGAGGCTCAAAAAGGTGGGAGCATCTAGGACAACAGTCTCTGGTCCTACAAAGGTACTCCCTGACGGCTCTGACTGGGCACAAAAGCCTGTCCTCTTCTGAGTTGCCAAAGAATAGGAATGTTGAAGTCGGACTGAGATTTGTTACCTGGGAGTTGAGTCTTTGCTAGAAAATCAAGGGATAGAGAAAAGTCATAGAAGCCCAACCCTTCGAGTGACAAACTTCCGCTGACAGCCCATGCAGTTCACTTACTCGGCGAGCAGATGCTACAGCCAAAAGAAAGGAGGACTTTAGTGCAACGTCCCTGAATGAAGCCAAGCGCAGGGACTTCATTAATGAACGTAAAACTAAGGATAAATCCCATGCAGGAATACGTGATGAACAAGGAGGAGCCAACTTGGCAAACCTCCGAAACAGAGCTGACAGATATCCAAGATATCCAAGCCAGCCTGCTGGAAAATGGGTGCCAAAGCTGAACGATAGCCTGTAATGGACGGCAAGGACAAATGTTTAGTGTCCCAAAGAAAAAGAAAAAAGTTTGCTAAGTCCATTACAAAGGCCAAGAGAAGATGACAACCCAACTCACACCAACCACAGAAGACAGACCACTTTGCCTGATAGACTCTGGCAGAGGACTGTCTGACTGGATGGGCCATAAATCTAGCAGCCTTCCGCAAAAAGCTTCTCTTTCAGAAGAGATGCTGGAGAGTCTCCACACGTCAAGGTGAAGAGCCCCTGGAGACTTGTGAAAGGGGTGGCGATGAGGCTGGTGAAGCAGAGAGGTCCATGAAGGCAACACTCGAGGATGGTCCACTAGCAGACTCAGAAGCAGAGGAAACCAGTCTGCCTAATGCGACTGCAAGGCAATCAGAGTCATACAAACACAAGCGGAGTCTCTGCCTTGAACTAGCACCTGCTGAATCAGAGAGGAGGGAGGACAGGCATACAGATCCAAGCCCTCCCATGGAAAGGCAAACGCGTCCTCTTTTCAAGCTCCTGGATTGGGCAGTGGAGACACATACAGAGGTAGCTGGTGATTTAAGACAGTGGCAAACAGATCCACCTGTGGTGCACCCCACACCTGAAAGACCTGCCTGCACACTACGGGATGCAGGGTCCACTCTGACCTCACACACACACTCGCGACTGAAGACGTGCGCCACTGCATTGCGCCGTCCAGACATGAACCTGGGGTGGAGAGAGACCAAGTTGTCCTTACACAACCAAAGAATGTATCCTCCATCAGACTTGATAGAGACTTGGACCGGCTTTTATTGTTTGATCTGCTGCAGTCTCTGACGAGACAGCCAGATGTTACCCTACGGAACGAGCTCAGAGCTCATTATTTCCGATCTTCGGATAGGCCTGAGACCAGGCACACACCACACACCGGGACAACAAGGTCACAACTCCTCGATTTACATCCCATACCTACTCACTGCTAGGTGAACAGGGGCTACATGTGAAAGGAGACACACCCAAATATCTCCACTTGGTCGAGGAATCGAACCCCGGTCCTCTGGCTTGTGAAGCAAGCGCTCTAACCACTGAGCTACCGGGTGTGTGTGTGTGTGTGTGTGTGTGTGTGTGTGTGTGTGTGTGTGTGTGTGTGTGTGTGTGTGTGTGTGTGTGTGTGTGTGTGTGTGTGTATTTACCTAGTTTTACCTAGTTGTAGTTTTACAGGGCCTGTGCTTTATGCTCGTGTGGTCCCGTCTCCATATCTACACTTATCCAATTTTTCTTTAAAACTATGTACACTCTTTGCTGATACCACTTCCTCACTCAAACTGTTCCAAGTCTCAACACATCTTTGCGGAAACTAAATTTTTAACATCTCTCAGACATCGTCCCTTCCTTAGTTTCTTACTATGCGATCTTGTGCTTCTAAAGTCATATTCTTCTCTCAGGATCAGTTTCTCATTATCCACTTCATCCATTCCGTTAATCAATTTATAAACTTGTATCAGATCCCTCTCTCTTCTCTGCTCCAAGGTTGGTAGATCCATTGCCTTTAGTCTCTCCTCATATGCCATCCCTTTAAATTCTGGAACCATTCTTGTAGCCATTTTTGTAGTCTCTCTAATTTTCTTATGTGTTTCTTTTATGGGGAGTCCACACAACTCCTGCATATTCCAATCTAGGTCTTATTTTAGTACTTATCAATTTCTTCATCATTTCCTTGTCCATATAGTGAAATGCTACTCCAATATTCCTTAGCAAATTATACGTCTCTCTGAAAATTCTATCAATATGGCTAACCGGTTGATTATTTTCTTCCATTGTCACTCCCAAGTCCTTTTCCTTTTTACTTTTTCTAGTTCTACTCCATCTCCCATCTTATAGATTCCCACTGGTCGTCTTTCACTTTTTCCCATTTCCATGACATGGCTTTTGTCCACATTGAATTCCATCTCCCATTTTTGCTCCATTTCCAGATCTTGTTTAAGTCTTCCTGTAGTATTTCACAATCCTCTTTTGTTTAATGACTCTGCACAGTTTCGCATCGTCCGCAAACAGATTTATGTAGCTGTTCACTCCTCTGGCATGTCATTTATATATACGAGAAAAGTATTGGTGCCAATACTGACCCCTGTGGCACTCCGCTGTCTACTGTTCTCCACTTGGACTTCATATCTTTAACTATCGTCCTTATTTCTCTCCCCTTAAGTAATTCTTCATCCATCTCAATGTGCTTCCTTTTAAGCCACCCTTCTCCTCTAACTTCCATAGTAATCTTTCATGTGGCACTTTATCAAAAGCCTTTTTAGATCTAAATAAATACAGTCAACCCATCCTCTCTCTCTTGTACTTTATCAACTATTCTAGAGTAGAAACTCAATAAATTTGTCACACATGACCGACCTTTTCTAAAACCAAATTGGCTATTTGATAATATTTTGTTGTCTTCAAGAAACTCGATCCATTGCTTCTTTATTACTTTTTCACACATCTTGCATATTACACTAGTTAGTGATACCGGCCTGTAATTTAAAGGTTCTTCCTTCCTTCCGCTCTTATATATGGGAACCACCTCAGCTCTTTTCCACTCCACTGGCACTGTTCCATTTTCTATTGAGCATTTTATGATGTTGTATATTGGACTTGCTAGTTCTTCCCTACATTCTTTCAGTATTCTGCCTGAGACTTCATCCGGTCCCATTGCCTTTTCCTCATCCAATTCCGTCATCAACTTTTTATTTCAAGCTTGGTTACTTTAATCTCTTTCATATAGACAGTCTCTCTATTACCCTGTGGTCTTTCAAATTTGGATTCCTTAGTAAAGACCTCATGAAATTTACTATTTAACAGTTCTGCCATACTTTTGGGTCTTCCACCATTCCGTTTTCTCCTTTTAACCTTTCTATTGTTTCTTTTTGTCTTATTTTTCCATTTATGAATCTGTAGAACAATTTTGGTTGTTCCTTACATTTTTCGACAATGTCCTTTTCATAGTTCTTTTCTTCTTCCTTTCTCACCTTAGCATATTCATTTCTTGCTGTTTTGAAGTTTTCCTTATTTTCTGGATTTCTGTTTCTTCTCCACCTTTTCCATGCTCCATCTCGTTTCTCCTTTGCCCTAGCACATCTTGCATTAAACCAATCTTTCTTTCCTTCTTCTTTAGGTCTATATTTCGGAACATATTCCCTGACCCCAGTTTTGTATATTTCCAAAAATAAGTTATATTTCTCTTGAACCGTTAATGAGTTTTCCATCTCCTCCCAGTTTACGTTTTAAAATAGTTCTTGAGATTCTCAATATCAGCCTTTCTGTAATTTAATCGGTCTCCTTTGTATGATTCATCTCTATCTTCCTTTCCTTCTTCTATATCCATCTCTAATATTACATGGTCACTCTTTCCCAATGGGCACTTGTATCTTATATCATCGTTAATTGGTATATCCCTTGTAAAAACTAGGTCTAATCTTGCCGGCTCATCGTTTCCTCTGAATCTTGTGTTTTCCTTTACTCTTTGGACCATCAAATTATCTATCATTAGGTTCAGGAATCTATCTCCCAGGCATCTTCCCCATACCACTTTCATAATTTTCCCAGTCTACCTCCTTACAGTTGAAATCTCCTACCAATATCACTTTTCTCCTTTCCTTAATGATTCTTGTAAGACTCCTTATTGTGTCATCTATCATGTCTCTATATTCTTGGTTAGTCCATGAGTTTGTTTTTGGTGGCGCATATGTTCCAATGATTGTTAACTCCTTTTTGTTAATATGCATCTTAACATACAGTATTTCTGATTTTCCTTCCCCAAACTCCACTTGATTTACCACTATCTCCTTCCTTAACATCATCATGTGTGTGTGTGTGTGTGTGTGTGTGTCCCAAGTTCTGCAAATAGGCTACCACTGTTGAATTGTCTGACATGAGAGAGACCACTGTGCCTGAGACTTCCTGCTGAAAGGACTGCAGAGTCTGGAAAACAGCCATCATCTCCAAGTGGTTGATGTGAAACCTCTGCTTGTGTGGAGACCACACCCCTGAGATGAGAGAGTCCCCCAGATGAGCACTCCAACCATGAAGGGATGTGTCGGAAAACCAAGACTGTTCCGGAGGTGTCATCACAAAGGGAGCTCCCTTGAGCAGATAACCTGGATTCATCCACTAGGACAGGTCTGCCAGAGACCACTGTGAAGGAGGAACCCACCACCAGGGAGAGTCCGACACTGCCTTCCTGTAATTTTTCAGGCACCCCTGAAGGGACCAAGAGCGTACCCAGGTGCCCGGGACCAGCCTCTCCAGAGAAGCCAGATGACCAAGGAGTGACCTCCATAGAGACACTGTAGGGACTCTGTCCTCTAGAAAACTTTGCACCACCAACAGAAACCGTCTGACCCTTTCTGGTGATGGAAAAACCAGAGCCCTCACTGAATTTAGCACCATGCCCAGGTACTGCTTCCTTTGGCTGGGTACCAGGTCTGATTTGGGCAGATTGATCTGAATACCCAACTAAGCACACAGCTGTAAAACAGCCCAGATGGCGCCTATGCACCCCTGGAGAGTCGTTCCTGTGACCAACCAATCGTCCAGGAGATATTGTGTCGATGAGCTCATGAAGACACTGGAGCCATCACATTGGTGAAGACCTGTGGAACGGTTGTGAGGCCAAAACAAAGAACTTTGAACTGAAAAACCTTGCCTCACCAAACGAACCACAGGTACTTGCGGGAACGCGGGTGGATTAGAACTTGGAAATATGTGTCCCTCAGATCCAGAGACATCATCCAATACCCCACATTCATAGATTCCAAAACTGATGCCACCATCTCCATCCAGAAGTGGCTGAGCACTAAAAATTTGTTCAGGGATGAGAGGTCGAACACAGGTCTCCAACTGCCTTTTACCTTGGGAACAAGGGACAGACGGGCATAAAAGTCTTCTAGCTTGTCCCCCACAAGCTTTGGCCCCTTTGGCCAACACATCCTGCACCATTAAGTCCAAGGTCACCTGACGATCCGACCCCTCTGCATAACTCGCAAACTCTATTGGTCCAGCTGAGAAAGAAGGGGGATGCAGAAAGGGGAGGACATACACATAATGCAGTCTTCAGTACCAACTCTCCTGCCCCCACCTCCATCTGCTCTCTCCAGTGCTGCTGCAGGCAAGTGCCCACAGGCACAGGAGAGCAAACTACTTCCCAAGCAAGATCTACCTTGGCCATGGGGTCCGCTACTGCAAGAACCCCTGGCCTGAAAGGATCCCCTTGTAGCAGAGGGCCTGGAGAATGGAACTGACGAAGAGGCACTACAAAATGCACCCATCCTCGCCTGTCCTTTTATCTTGCTCCTCCAGGGCGCAAAGGCTGAACCCCAAAGAGAAGAGGCACCGCACCACAGAAAAGAGTGCACATTGCTGAGCAGCTAAGTCCTCATCTTCCTGTACCCTGGCCACCACTGCAGGATCAAACAGCATGTCAAAAAAGGGAGAAGAAAGGAGCTGGTGCTTCTCCCTGTCAGAAAAGATACGAGACAACAAATCCACTACTGCCTGCCTCCGTAAAATAAGCTTACAACGTAGCTCCTCAGCAGGATGAAGAATGTCCTTACTTGCCGACAAAAATTCCAAAACATCCTGTTCTGTGCTAGAACCAGCACCAGCCCATGTAGCCATGGAGCCACACACTTTCTCCATTTAAGCCAACAGGCGGGAGGAGACAGAGACTGCTGAGTTGCCCATCGGCCATAGACCACCAACTCCTCATTCACCGGAGGACAAGCCAGAGAGGCCCCCTTAGGTAGATAAAAAGACCTGGCCCGGCCATACCAGTCCCTGGACAACTGAAAATTTGCTGAGCAAGGCTTATACTTCTTCAGGGATCTGCATTGGGCTTCCTCACAGACAGCTTGAGCCATAAGCGACAATGGGAGAATAAATGAGGGGTGCGGGGCAAAACTGAGCCCTACGCCCTTTCTACCCCGGTAAGGTGGGACAAGGAAGGAGCCTCAGGAGCAGGCAGATGAAGATAGGCTCTAACTTGGCCTATGAGGTACAAAAAAGGGGAAACATCTTATTGATTGGGAGGCATGTCCTCCTCATCATCCTCATAAGACTTGGCTGTGGAGAGGGAATGGCCAACTGGCACAGGAGCCAAAAGACCTTGGCCCACCCCACTGCCACCAGGTACAGCAGCTGGTCGGCCAGCCTCAACAGAAACCTCCTGAAAAAGTGGAACACTGTCTGGCACAGACTTACCAGGGTCCATATGATTCACCCCACTGTGAGGAAGGGGATGGCCACCAGGCATGGGAGCTGAGGGCCACACACCAACCCCTATACAAGGCACATGAGTCTGGTTGCCCAGTATGGGAGCCTTGTGTCTGACACCAACACTCACATTCTGGGAAGGGAGAAGTGCATCAGACATATTAGCACCAAGCTCCAACCCCAAAGAATGTGGAATAGTCTCACCTTTGCCTAATCCCTGTGGGGGGATGATGAGCTGGCCACCAGGCATGGGAGCCGTATGGCAGATGCCGACCTCCATTTCCTGGGTAGTGGGGCAGCCACCGGGCATGGTAAACCAATGGCTGTCGCTTACCAGAAGAAGAAGCCTTCCTCCTCTCAGTATGATCTTTAATACTATCCAAAAGACGTAGAAACTGGTCATGGGACAAGGCCTTGCAGCAGTCATAATGTGAAGCAAGGCTACATAACACCTCCCTACATGACAGACACTCTCCATGAGGGTCCACCATAAGTGACGGGAGGGAATGAGAAGACTTAACACACTTACGTGGCATAATAACACACTTACAAACTCCCTGTAGAAGAAAAACAAACCAAGGAGCAAAGAAAGGCAAACCCAACTGCTCCTGAAAAGAAAAAAAAACGAGCCGGTGAAAGAGATGAGCTGAAGACTACGTGTAAGCCCTTTGACAGCAAAGAGGCGAATGAGGGAATCGGCCTGATGGCTGATACCTGGGAATAGAAAACTGGCTGGGTGTCTTCTCAAAGACAATGAGAATTTCTTTCATTTCTTTCCTCGAGCTGTTAGACATGGGGTAAGTTTGCTGTGGGATGGGGGTTTAAGCAATAATTAATAATTATGGGTAGTAATATGTGTAATAATAAATCAGAACATTTGAAAATTGTTAAAGAAGTTGGATGTCATTAAAACCATAGGACCTGATGGAATGTCAGACTGGACACAAAAAGAATATAGAGAATAATTGATTGAGCCAATGTGGGATGCAGTTAGCTGACTGATGGAGGGGAAAGTACCAAGGAGAAAATATTTTGTCAATATACAAGAGGAAAGAAGACTGAGCCACTAAATTACAGACCAGTGTCACTAACAGGAAATCATGGTTGAAATAAAAAAAAACAGAATACTGGGAAATTGTTAGAAAAGTTGGATGTCAGGAAAGTCATAGAGCCTGATGAAGTGTCAGTTTGTGGTCAAGTGGAAAAGATGAAATATACTGCCAATATGTAAAAGAAGGAAAGACGGAACCACTAGATAATGAACCAGGGTCGTTAACTAGCACTGTGGGGAAGTTCTGTGAAAAAATTATAAAAAAAGGTGGGTGAAATATTTGGAGAAGTTATAATAAACTACCAATTTGGTTTCAGATAAAGATCATGTGAGAAATTTGTTAATATTCTAAACAGGAGTAACAAGATGAAATACACAGCAGAGATGGCAGGATATATGCAATATACATGGACATCTAAAAGCCTAAGATAAAGTTCCACATAAAAGACTCCTGATGGAACATATAGAAGGAATGAGAGGAATATTGCTAAACTGGATGGGTATATAGAAATGAGAACTGTGATCAGGGACATTTGTTCAAATTGGAGTAAAATAGCAAGTAGTGTACCTTAGGGATCAGTGTCGGCACCCATCATGTTCCCAATATACAGGCAACCCCCACTTAACGAACGGGTTATGTTCCTAAAAAAAGGTTAATTGCGCGAATTTTTGTTGAGCGAACCAATTATAACAAGTTTGACCCGACTTGAACTTCCATTGAGAGTAAACACAGCGAGAGTGCATCATAGTACAGTAAAAGGTTTAATGAAAGTAAAAATTATGAAATTGAACATTTAAGCAGTTTAATTTAAGACAAAGGCATTATAATGTATACTAATGTATGTATGTAACTTTATAATGGTGATGATCTTAAATTTATGAAGGGAGGGAGAGTGGAGCGGGAAAGATGCTAGCTGGCAACCTGTGGAATGTAAACAAAAGGCGCATCATTGTACTGCATACAAAACTTATGTACCACATTTCCACAAGGCTTTCCATTTTATCCATTGCAGAGTCACGAGTTCAGGTGGTTCTTTTACCTTGCAAGGAAGATACGGTCTCACCAGCCTTGTTAATAGTCTGCTGGCTTGAAAATAGTAGAAACAGTAGATGGAGTCAAGATCGTGGCGAGCAATGCTATTAGTTTTCTCGCCTCTCTCATGTCTGTGAATAATATTCAGCTTCACTTCGAGAGTAAGAGACTTTCTTTTCTTCTTAGCAACGCTAGGCGACACTGCAGGGCTGGTTGCAGGGCATTTTGGTGGCATGTTGAGCGTGAGATGACGAGCTGGTGCTGGACCCTGTTTTTGTTTTGAACTAAGAGCGGGGAAGGGGAGTGAGTGGTGCGCGTGTTGTCCATGAGAGGCGCTGGTGTATTCAAAAGTCTGTCGGCTTGCATGATATGGTGGGGGTTTCAAACTGGAAAAAATTACCTGGATAAAATTTCGTTAAAGCGAGTTTGGTGTTCATTATACAAGCAGATGGTAGTAAAAGGAAACGTTTGTTGTAACGAAATTTCGTTGCGTGAATGTTCATTAAGTGGGGGTTGCCAGTATATTAATGATATGCAAGGGATGGGAACAGTTATAAGAATGTTTGCTGACAATGTAAAATTGTTGAGAGTAATAAAGATACATGTTGATTGAATGGAGTTACAAAGTGATATTGACAAGATTTATGAGTGGACCAGAGGAAGAAATTGGAATCTCATGCTAAGAAATTTCAATGAAAAATGGGTAAGAGTAAAGGAAGACCTGTATGAGACTATAAAATGAGGATGAAATCATAATGTAAAGTAAGGGGGTGGCTATTCAAGATCCTCATCCCAGAAGGATATTTGATTCAACATACAAGATGTTGACAAATATTAGGGTGGCATTTCATTACATGAACAAGAGTATGATTTTGAAATCAATAAGACTCCTGAATTGTTTTGTTTTTATGTTATTTTACTTTAGAAAATACCTAATTGCAATGAAATAAAAAGAGAATAAACAGAGAAAAGAGTATTGTATAATTCATAAAGAGCTGTCAAGAAGCCAAACACAGGTACTTTACCTTAGGTCATGGGTCAAGTATTTACAAAGCTGGAGAGCATCTGCAGATAGGAGCCTTAAGTTGTGCATCTGCTTCATCTGTGCCCCAAGATGGATGGTGAAGCTTTCTTCCTGACTGGGTTCACTACTCTCCACCAACACTGATTCTGTGTCACCTTTGATGAAGTCTCTAAAGATTGATATAAAAAAGTATGTACATTAGATATTATTTTTGCTCCAATTTCCACTTAAAAACTAAAGAAATGGCATTGTTTCTAAAACATCCTCAATTTAAAAGCTTGTGACAATAGCATATGATGATAATTATACACACACACACACATACACACACACACACAATTTGCTAAGAAATATTGGAGTAGCATTTCACTATATGGACAAGGAAATGATGAAGAAATTGATAAGTACTAAAATAAGACCTAGATTGGAATATGCAGGAGTTGTGTGGACTCCCCATAAAAAGAAACACATAAGAAAATTAGAGTGACTACAAAAAATGGCTACAAGAATGGTTCCAGAATTTAAAGGGATGGCATATGAGGAGAGACTAAAGGCAATGGATCTACCAACCTTGGAGCAGAGAAGAGAGAGGGATCTGATACAAGTTTATAAATTGATTAACGGAATGGATGAAGTGGATAATGAGAAACTGATCCTGAGAGAAGAATATGACTTTAGAAGCACAAGATCGCATAGTAAGAAACTAAGGAAGGGACGATGTCTGAGAGATGTTAAAAAATTTAGTTTCCCGCAAAGATGTGTTGAGACTTGGAACAGTTTGAGTGAGGAAGTGGTGTCAGCAAAGAGTGTACATAGTTTTAAAGAAAAATTGGATAAGTGTAGATATGGAGACGGGACCACACGAGCATAAAGCCCAGGCCCTGTAAAACTACAACTAGGTAAATACATACACACACACACACACACACACACACGATCCTCGTTAATCCATATTTCAGTTTATCTGGACAGTGATGAGATAATAATTCAATGATTTGAGTCCAGGCGGCCAACTAATGAATTCAAATAATGCATACCTCATGCATTTCTAGAAACAGCCAATATAGATGGTGGTACAACAGTGGCGGGCAGTTGTAAACAAGTACAGCTGATGCTGGTGAACACTCTGTATTGTCCGGTATCAATGAAGAAGTTTGTGGATTTTTCAATACCTTAGAACTCTCAATTATGTCTCCCAAGGATGTTAGGCATAAGCGAGTGGCCCTAGCTGTGACTTAAAAGCTGGAATTATTATGAAAATTAAAGAAAGGAGCTAGAGTTGCCAGTGTTTGTGAGGAGTGAGGTGTGTCCAAGCAAACTGTGTCGGACATAGTGAATCAAAGGATAAGATGGTAGAATATTCTGCTAAATACTGTATGGATGTATCATCAAGTAAAAGTGGTAGAAGTGCACCAAGGAAAAATATAAGGAGTGGAAAAGATGTTGCAGTTATGAAGTGGTATGTGAAGCAGCTAAGAGGCTGGCAAAGAAATTGATACAGAGAATTTCAGGGTAAACAATGGCTGGCTGTGGTGATTCTGTAATTGGTACAGATCTTTTAATGCTATACTTCACTGTTTCATGTCTATGAAGTTTTTTTTTTTCTTGCACGCTCAACTATTACTGTTAGGTTAACTTTGATTAAGCTTGTTTTGGCTTAGTTGGTCAGGGAAACCAAAATAGACCAAATTTTGCATTCCTCAAAAGTCTAAGGAAAGAAACAACCATATTTGGCAGATGAAGGACTTATTTGTATTACGTATTTGTATTATTCAAAATGGGTCTAATATGTTGTTGTTGTTGTTGTTGTTGTTGGGACCATGAAGATCTTTAGATCCTTATGAGTCCTGGAGTAGTCCTGTGTGGATATCACAGGCACTAGCTGGCCAGTCTTTCTCAAGAAGGCACAGGTAAGGCGAAGGACAGCAGGTTGCTGGGAGGGTTGGACATATGAGGCCGCCAGGAGGGTGGGCAGGTCGAGTGTTGTGATATCCAGGGAAGAGAGCTGAGAACGTAATGCAGTGTGGTGGGAGTGGAAGCGTGGGCAGTACAGCAGGAAATGCTCAATGGTCTCAGGGATAGTCCTACACCAAGGGCAGTAGGAATCAGGAGACAGACGTAGGCGGTGCAAGTGTGCGGTGAGTGTTGTGTGGCCCAGGTGGATGCGGGTAATGGCGACGTCCAACACACGGGAGTGTTGCCATATCCAGGGCTGTGGGGAAGAGTCCGTTCGGTACTGGTCCACAGAGGTGGTGTGCAGGGCATCGCCGAGCATGTTGTTCCAAGTGGAGTGGCAGACGTGGGTAATGAGGCGCTTGGTGGTGGAGAGTTGGAGATGCAGTGGTGAGATGTTTACTGCGGAGAGGGCCATCTTGGCTGCAGCGTCGGCGACCTCGTTACCATGAACCCCAGAGTGAGAGGGCACCCGTTGGAGGGTTATCTCCCACCCCTTGGTGGCGAGATGTAAGAGGGCTTGCTGAATGTGGTAGACTAGGAGCGTCGATGTGGATGGATGGCAGGAGAGCAGAAGAAGGAGGGATGAGAAGGAGTCAGTGTAGACTACTGCCTTGCCTGTGGGATGGAAGGAGTAGAGGTGAGACAGGGCCTGTTGGATGGCAAACAGCTCCGCTGTCACTACGTCGGTCTCAGGTGGGAGTCTCCATGTCTTGCAGATGGAGGTGGCTGGAATGTAGATAGCCGCTGATGTGGCTGGGGGAGACTGGTTGTGGGAGCCATCCGTAAATAGTTTCTGATGTAGGTGATAATGTGTCCTGTCCATCTGCGAGAAGAGTGAGGCTGCGAGTGGAGAGAGGGTGGACCTACAGGAAAGGCCACGGATGTGTAGAGACATCATGTGAGAGAGGTTTAGCCAGGGTGGTACAGGCAAGTGTGGCCTGGTAGGCTGAGGGACAAGTAAGGGTAGACCCAGGGTGTCATGGGCCAGCAGTGCCCTCACTAAGAGTGGTTGTCGGGCTCCGTGGTGCCAGTGGGGTGCTTGTTTGTTCACTCTAGAGTTAGTATAGAGGACTGATAATGGGTGGGAGGAAGGCAGGGTCTTGATGTGGTGGAGGTGTTGGTGTTGTTCTCTTCTGTAGTTGGTGAGGGTGGGCATGCAGGCCTCTGCATGGACGGAGATGACAGATGATGACTTCCTGGCAGCCAATGAGATTCTCAGGGCAGCATTTTGTATTATGTCCAGTTTAGCTAAGGTGGATGGTGCTGCAGAACTGTATATGGTGCTGCCATACATCAGTTTGGACCTGATGGTGGTGGTGTAATAATGAAGAAGGAGATTTCGGTTAGCACTCCATCGTACACCTGAGATCTTTTTCATAATGTTTATTTGTTTGTTGCAGGAAGTGCGGAGGTACTCAATGTGTCCGGACCAGGACATTCGGGGGCCATCCAGCCACAGCCCCAGGAGGGTGTGTGTGGTATGTAGTTGACGGCTTCACCACATAGGGTGATGGTGGGTGGTGCTGGGGAGGACTTGAGGGTGAAGCACATGATAGCACTTTTCTGGGCACTAACTGTGAGGCCCCAGGTGGTCATCCAGTCACCCAGGGTTGTTGCTGCCTCTTGGAGGAGTCCCTGTGCTCTTCTGCCAGTGATGGTTCCCTGCTAACAATGCTGATGTAATCTGCATAGATGAGGAGATGGGAGTGTGAAGGTAGGGAGAGATCAGAGAAGAGGACATTGAACAACAGAGGACTTAAGATGGATCCTTGTGGAACACATCTTAGTATGGGATGAGGGGCAGACATGGAAGCACCCACGGCAACCTGAAAAGAGCGGCCTGTTAGGAAGTCTTGGAGCCAGGTAAGGGTGGGTCCCTGAATACCCATCCTTGCAAACTTGTAGAGAATTCCCTCATGAGGTGCTGAGTCAAATGCCCCTTCAAGATCCACAAAGAGGGCAAGCATGACTTGACGGTGGCGGTAAGTGTCGCAGTAGTATTCAATTTGACCCAGCACGTCCAGGCTACTTCTGTGTGACCGGAAGCCACGCTGCTCCTCCCTTAAGAGGTGGTGTTCCTCCAGCCACCAGGAGAGGCGGGTGGCCACCAATGGTTCCATGAGCTTGCCCATACAGGAGAGGAGGGCAATGGGCTGGTATGAGGCAGGGAGTGTGGGATCCTTGCCAGGCTTGGGGATGGGGATGAGGATGGAGGGCTTCCAACAGGTGGCGAAGCTTCTGTGGGACCAGCTGGTGTTGCAGAGCTGGAGGAGGGTAGCTTGAAAGGAGGACGGGGAGTGGGTAAGGAATTCGTATGGGATATGGTCGGGACCTGGTGATTTACCTGTTTTGAGGGATCCCAGAGCTGAGGCCATCTCATGTGAGGTGAAGGGCTGTGTTAGCTCCTCAGTCCCAGAGGAGGTGATGGCTGTAGTGATGACTGAAGTGAGGTCTGAAGGTGGGTGAAGGGCAGAAGGATGAGTTATTTTTTAGCAGTAGTGGTCAGCTAGAATTTCTGCCTTCTGGGGTCACTGAGTGGTTGTCCGCTTGAGTCTTGGATGGGGATGGGCGAGCATGTCTTGGCTCCTTCCATGGCATGGATGAAGTCCCATGTTCTTCGGATGGAGGAGGAGAAGGAGAGTGAAGAACAGTGGGAGTTCCACACTTTCCTTTTGGCCTGGAGGATGACCCTGGCACAGATGGCATCCAGGGGGTGGTAATTTGTGCCAGCCTGTAGGGTGGGGATCCTGCACCATTTGTTCCAGGCTCTGTGGCAATCCCTCACTGCCTGGGCACGCTCATCGGTCCACCAAGGTTTGCCGGGGCGATGGGTACTACGGTGAGTGGTGAGTCTGAAGGCTGTTTTGCCAGCAGCCTCCAAGGTCCGGGCAAGCGTACCTGCAGCTTCCTCAAGAGGTAGGGCAGAAAGGTCTGGAAGTGAGGCTAAAGCTGTGTGGTAAGCAGACCACCCAGAGGAGTTGATGTGCCACTTTGGTAGGCATCCTGGGTGTGGTGTAAGGATGACCTGAGAGAAGGAGGCCAGCAGGGGAAGGTGGTCACTCCCCATGTATGGAGCAGTGGTATAGGTGGCAACAGAGAATAGTGGATTGCCAAAGAGGTCTAAGCACTGAGGGAGCACCGGTGTGGGAGTCATACCTTGTCACGAGTCCTGGTGTGCTGAGGAGGGACAGGTGGGGCGAATCCATCACTGCTTGGAAAGTCCATTACCCGCTTGGTTCTTCCGATGTGGGTTCCAACATGGGTGGTGGGCATTGAAATCACCCATTATAATGAGTGGGGAAGGCAGGCAGGAGAAGTAGTGACCCAGCTCCTGATGTGTGGTTCCGCCTGGGTTGTAACAGACTGCTATGGTGAACCATCCACTTCGAAGGCGGACTCTGGCTGCAGCAATCTCCATGTGCCCTCCCGGCCATGGTGGTAGGGTGAGTGGCGAGTGGGTAAGCGTGTCATGGAGGGCAAGTGGAACACCACCGCCACGACCCCAGGGACGATCCTGCCTCGTGATGTGGTGGCCAGGTAACTGCAGAGTAAGGTGTGGTGTGAGCCATGTCTCACACACTCCGAGGATGGTAGGGAGTGTCTCCTTAAGGTGTTCTTGGAGCTCTTGGGTCTTCCGAAGGAGGGACCTGGTGTTCCACAACATAAGGTTGAGGGCCATTAGAGAAGGAAGGAGGATAAAAGTACGGAGAGAGTGGGCCAGAGTGCTGTGAATGTCTCTTGGAGGGACGATCCCTTCTGGTAGAGCTCACAGCCCTTCTGCAGGAGGATAAGAAAGCCGGAGAGGAGGGAGTCCTTAGTAGGTGTAGGAGTGGTGTTGTCCTGGAGTGAATCGTGATGTGGAGGCATGGGGTGGTGGTTAGCATGTGATGGCAGGGCAGCTTGGGTGGGGTGGGTAACATGGGTGGACGTCCAGGGTTGCTGTTGATCTATCAGGCTGTCCTGTGGCTGGTGTACCTTAGCAATGGTGGTGATTTGTTGCAGCTCTGATTCTTTGTTTGGTGCACATGGGATGTCCTGAGAGGGTGGGTGCTTGGGATGCTGGCTGGCCTGGGATCGTCTGGAACGTCTGTGCCTGGTCATGGTAGGTGCTGGGATGCCAGGTGTTTCCTGGGGAGGATCTACCTCCTCTTCCTCATGGAGGTCGGTCAACACTGAAAAGCGGTTCCCTCCAGTGGCGGCCGAGTAGGAGACATCAAGGCAGACGAGTTTAGTAGTAGAAGCCATGTGTACCAAGATAGATGGTGGTGGTGGTGGTGATGATGGTCTTCGAGGTGCCTGGGGTTTGGGCCACTGCAGTTCCCTCAACTTCTTATTGATAGTGTGGAGGGGATTCTCCTCCTGTGTGAGGGAGGTGTAGAGCTGGTGGGCTTCCTGGTTGAAGGGGCAGCATTCTGATTGAGGTCCATGGGCTCCACCACACTGGAAGCAGTGGTGCTGTCTGGTGCAGGTGACATCCTGTTGGTGATACAAGTGGGGGCCACTACACCGGGAACACCGTATGGCTGACCTGCAGGTGATGATAGAGTGGCCTATCTTCTGGCAGCCGGGACAGTGGAGCAATGGCAGGAGGTAAGACTGGATCCAATACACCAGCTGAAGGATGGCTACCCTGGTGGGTATAGGGCTCCTGACCTTGAGGCGGAGCCACTTGCCCATGACATGCCTGGGAAGGTAGTGTGGGGCGATCCAGGATGCCTCGACTATGTCACCGCCGTCGAGGGGTCTGAGGCCCCCCAGTACCTCAAGAGAGGTTTATGTCCCGGTCAAATGGCCCCACCTTGGCATAGTTGTAGGTGTTTACATCTCAGTCAGCCCTTCTGCAGGTCAACTCCTGGATGAGTGGCACCTTGGAGATGTTGTGCTCCTACAGTTCCCCAGTGAACGGGTTTCCCCCTCAAGGAGGTACTTACCCAAGTCAGAGGCGTGGAGAGCTTGGGAGACATGGGAGGGGTTAGCAAACACCCTCGCCCCAGTGGTCGCATGTAGCAAGAAGGAAGCCCGTACCTCCTCTGGGTGGTGGTGAACGTCCTGGTTCGTGCGAAGCGTCTTGTGGCCTGCTCTGGGTGGTGAGGCGTGCGCTCGCTTGGTAGCGGTGATAGGGAAGGTCGGAGAGGTGGAGGAATCCATATTGTCATCCTCCATGATGTCAACGCCGCCGTCATATTTGATGGCCAAAGCCTCCAGCAAGTTGCCTTGCCCGCCTGGGAAAGGCTGAGGTTTCCTGTGTGGCAGTAAGACAAGAAGCAGAGCGCTGATATCACCGATTGCTGTGATGCAAGAGCGGGTCTAATATGAGCATTCGTGACGTCAGCGGGTTCACAAGTGGTCAGAGCGAGGATATTGGTTCAGTTAGCAAGCTGCTGGTTAGGTGTTCACGTGCTTCTCTCTCTCTCTCCCATTCTCTCTCTGTTCCGCACCAACATCGGTCACAATGCCAAGTTGTGTAGTGCATGACTATTTAATTATCAGTAGTATATAATATGTAGTATATAGTATGTGATAAATGGAAACCATTATTTTTTTTTCTTGGTAATTTTGCACCTTAAGACATTAGTATATTTCTGATGTCTAGTTATTGAGAGAAGTAAATTTCTGATGTCTAGTTATTGCGAGGTCCCCATTCAGTTACTTGTGTAGATATAAATTACCTCGGTTATAATTATATGTAATGTAAAAATTAAATAATAACAATAATAATAATAATAATAATAATAATAATAATAATATAAAAAACAGCAACACTATATTAATATTAATAATAATAAGAGCAAAACTTTAATAATAGTAATAATAATAATAATAATAATAATAATAATATAAAAAACAGCAACACTATATTAATATTAATAATAATAAGAGCAAAACTTTAATAATAGTAATAATAATAATAATAATAATAATAATAATAATAATAATTAATAACAGCAAGAGTATTGATATTATTAAATATGATAATGATACAATGGTCAGAGAGAGAGAGAGAGAGAGAGAGAGAGAGAGAGAGAGAGAGAGAGAGAGAGAGAGAGAGAGATTGAGATTGATTGATTGATTGCTTTATTGGCTCATATACAGTACATATAATAATAGTTAACAATCCAATAATAATAAGTTTAAATCTTTAGCCCTAGTCCATTGAGCTCAAAGCTCTCTATGGACTATTTTCCTTGCCAGATTAGCAGTCGATTTACAAACAAACAAAAAAAAATTACAATACTATACTACAATACATAAATATACATACATACATGAACAGACATAAAAGGAAACCTATTAGAATTGCCCCATATCATTCACATACATTCATGTAATATTCTTAGTTAATGACATAGTATGTGTCTCAGCAATCACACAGTAAGGTTTGGAAGAGAACTTGGTACTGGGAGGCAAGGGGGAATGGGAAGGGGAGGGGGAAGAGGAGGAAGGAGGAGGAGGAGGAGGAGGAGGAGGAGGAGGAGGAGGAGGAGGAGGAGGAGGAGGAGGAGGAGGAGGAGGAGGAGGAGGAGGAGGAGGAGGAGGAGGAGGAGGAGGAGGAGGAGGAGGGTGACGGGGAGCGGTCCACCAGCGCAGCGGGTCAGGTATCGGGTGGCTAGCCAGGCTCAATTCCCGTCACTCATCTGAGCACTTCACCACCCACACCGGTGACCCGCTGCCCTGGTCAACCCTAGAAAACAAACAAAGTAATACAGTATACAAGTATGCAAAAGATAAATAAATAAATAAAAAGTTTTACTGTTATGATGGCGAGGATTTTAGTATGAACTTTTAAGCTGTTTCTTTATATGTATTTTAAATGTGTTTAGAGATTTATTTTCAGTGTCTGACACAATATCATTCCATAATTTAGTACCCCTGTAAAGAACACATTGTTGGGCATGAGATGTTTTGTATAATGGTATAGTCAAGTCACTGGCATTCCTGGTTTGTATGTTGACTGGAATATGTCGCAGCAAACCACAATCAGTTTCATATATTTTTAAAGCTTTGTATACAAATACAAGAGTTTGATAAGAAATAATATCATGTGCTTTTAGAAGATTGTGTTTAAGAAAAAGAGGTGCAGTATGATCATATCTATTGGAATTAGTAATTACTCTAATAAGTTTCTTTTGACTGACAAACAATTTATCAACATATGTTTTGTAAGCGCCACCCCATAACGCAGAGCAATACATCAAATTCGGATAAACTAAAGAGTAGTACATTAATATTAGGCAGTCTACATTGCAGCAATTCCTTATTCTATAAAAGATTCCAGTAAATTTTGATATTTTGTTTATAATATTCTCTAAATGTGGATTCCTTGTTAATCTATTATCAATTGTTATACCCAGAAACTTTATTGTATCCACTCGTTTAATTACCAAATTATTAACTTTTATATCAAAATTTATTGGTTGTGTCATATGTGGGTGTGTGAGCATGTATTGAGTTTTGTTTACATTTAGTGATAACTTATTGCTGTTTATCCAATTTATTACATTTACCAACTCAAAGTTCATGGAATTGATGAGGGTTTGTAAGTCACTACCTTGTAAACAAATATTAGTGTCATCAGCAAACAAAATAAATTTCAATGTATTAGAACAAAATGTAATGTCATTAATATAAATTAAGAATAGCAATGGCCCCAGGATGGAACCTTGCGGAACACCACATGTTACATCCTTACATTGAGATTTGATCTTGTTGAAAACCGTGTATTGTGTTCTTGAACTTAAATAACTTTTGAACCATGTATATGCCTGTCCCCTTATACCATAGACTGTTAATTTATCCAGCAAAATAGAATGATTAATTGTGTCGAAGGCTACCGGAAACACCGGCACTAGTCCCAGCTCCAGCACCAACAGCACCGTCGTTGCCATGCTTCTCCCGGATGATCAGTTTGGTGTACTGGAAAAATGCAGTCTTGCCTGCTGACTTGGCTTGGTGCAAGAGTGGCATCTGTGCGTTCCTGATGACAGCTTGCGAGGCAGAACACAAGTCATCATTCATGAATATGTTCGTGCCTCTC